>NW_020194484.1:346696-426849 GCF_003019875.1 Amorphotheca resinae ATCC 22711
AAAAAATTAAGTGAAGAAGTCTATTTTTCTTCATATTATTGCGTTCGCCGGGAATCGAACCCGGGGCCCATCGAAGTTGTTATGAATTTCTTCATTGGCAACGATGGATTTTACCACTAAACCACAAACGCGTTTTATTTGTTGTTGAAAAAATTCTCTCTAATACAGTATACGAAGATTAGTTGGAGGAGGACTTGCAATGACAAAAAGACCCACGCTACACGCCTCTCTCTCGTTCTTATTGTCGCTCTAGGTAGGTAGTTAGATTAAGAAATCAATCATTCGTCAATCAGATATAGAAAAAAGCAACGAGTCTCGTATCTCATTCATCGTCCCTCTCTTCTTTCTTTCACCTCCCTTCTCTATTATTTTCAGGCTATAAACAAGCGAGCGAGCGAGCACACAGGCGAGGGCATGAAAACTCGCTCCCTTCATCCCTCCTATATCTCTCCCCATCAACAGTGCCCGTCCATCTCTTTCAATCAATCGACCCATCAATCAGAAAGCAGAAAGCAAGAAAAAGAAAAAAAAAAAAAAAAAAAAAAAAAGAACTCCAGCTGCAGAATAATAAGCTTAGAGCGAAGGGGGTATACTACAAATGGTACTACTATTACAAACGCGAGACGGAAGAGGAAAAGAAAAGGAGCCAGCGCCAGCCATCATCCAAGACCGGCCCAGATCGATCGGGGCCTGTATACGATTTTACCGTCGTGAAAGCTGTTATGTCGTTCGTGAAGAAGAGGAGAGAAGCGTAATACATATAAACATAACCTCGTCATACCACCTCGTGCCTGTCGTATTCTCTCAGATAAGGTGATCTCAGATCGATTTTCAGGGCTGCGAAGCAATTCGACCAATTTCCTCGTTCTGGAGCACCGAGTCTGCCTCGTCGTATTCTGAACCTTCGGCCACCGCCTTTTCCGCAGCTCGTTCGGCATAGACGCGCTCTCTGGTTGCTTGCGCCCCTTGGAGCGAATCAATATACGTTCTGAACTTCACGATTTCACGCAGCAGGTACGAGGATTTCTTTTCCCAGTTGGCCATTGCTTTCTGTGCGTTGGGATGGCGCGGTGAGAACTGCATCTGATTAGTGATTATACGCAAGTAGGCCTGCGAAGGACTTACCGCCAGAAGCATAGGGTTTCGCAATTGGTTGTGCTTTTGCAACTCCTCTTCAATACCGGCCACGTAAGCAACCAAAGTCGCCAGTTGGTCCGTCTCCATCAAGTTACTGGCGCGCATGCTTTGAGTAGGTGGCGTCCAATCCGAAATTGTAATCCTGTCTCCAGGTAACTTCGACCTGGGGTGCCCGCTTTGATCGATACTCGATCGCAAAGAGCTCTGTATACTTGGTCTCCGAGCACTGGTAGATGGTCTGCTTGAGACACTTTCGTTGATAGTCGCCGCTAATACATTATTCACCACGGCATCGGACCAACCATACTCAATGTTGCTGATCCCGCCGACAAGAGGATGATTTGAAAGTCGCGCGCTCCAGTAATTGGCTGTGGACACAAACTCTTTGACAATATCCGGAGTGCCAACTTGGAAGAGGTGAACTGCTCCTGTAGGCAACGAGAGCGCCCAGACATGGGGACGTGCTTTTGAATACCCCGGTGATGGGAGAGCACTTGCAATGGTCTGTCGAAGCAGGAACGAACCAAGATTTTCCGCATTATCTTGCCAATTTCCTCCACCGACGACTCCACCAACAGCTCTACCTTTCGATTTATTGCGCATACTTTTCGTTGAAAACGAGAAGAGACTCATGTAACCCTTCTCAATGACAGCGAACACCTCGTTCCAGTTGCGATCCTTGGCTTTCTTGTCGAGAGCTTCAAGGTGATGC
This sequence comes from Amorphotheca resinae ATCC 22711, assembly GCF_003019875.1. NCBI lineage: Eukaryota > Fungi > Ascomycota > Leotiomycetes > Helotiales > Amorphothecaceae > Amorphotheca > Amorphotheca resinae. Next base: position 348,546 of record NW_020194484.1, read on the forward strand.
TTGTGCTTAACAATTCCTTCTTTTGCCCATGGTGCACCAGCAAGTTCGAGTGACTCATCTTCAAGGAGAGGTGCGACACGGAACTCATCGCTGCCAGCGCTACTAACGCTACCCACGGTCTCCTCGCGGATGATGGCTTGACTGAGTGCATTGGCGAACCCGATTGATTGTTGAAAATCTCCTTGAAGCCAGTTTGAACCGAACGAGTCGACTGACATTGATGAGGTTTGGGTTTTTCCAAGCGAGTATTTACTCCAGGTGCTCGAAGATACAGACGGACTCCACATTGAGGACTGGTCGTCTAAGCTTGTCCGGCTAGATCCTAATCCGGAAGAGGTAGGATAGAGGCGAGGTCTTGAGCGATTCTTGCTCGCCCACTTGTTTCCTCCAACTCGGACAGTGTCGGCTGTTCTATTCCTCATATAGTTCGGCTCGGATGGCGTTTTGCTCAAGACGCTTGGAGAGCGTCGAAGCTTTCCGTTTCCAAACACTGATAGGGAGCTAGATGATGGTGGTTGCCACTGTGACTTGTCCTCCGTGGCGCCGCATAATGGAAGACGCTCATTGCGAATTGAATTGTAAAAGTCTTTGAGGACGATCTCCACCTGGACCTCCCAAGTCCTCAGGGTGCCGTGAAAGGGTGCCTTCACCAGAGGTCCACAATCGTCTAGTGGCGTATCATAATCCAGGGGCGTAGGCGATTTGCCATTGAGGCCATCCGAGTCTGTTCTTGGTGGGGGTTTGAATGAAGATCTCCACGATGGTCGTTCGACCTCAAGTGACGACTTCTCCGGCTTCAAGTTCTCATTAGACTTAGTGGTTGGAGAATCCTGAGTAAAAGCTTGGCTCTTGCCCGGTAGTACAGTGGGACGATTCGGCTCAAAAGCATCTGGGGCCGAGTCTGCCACACTTTTCCGAATGGTGGGCATCGTGTTCTTAACGAATTGGCTTCGAGTCATCTTCTGCTCGATGTCGGCAAGATGAAGATCCGTGTTGAGCAGGAGCAGAGAGTAGCATATAGTGTGGACGACATCTAGATTCTCGCATTAGCATCAAAAGCCTACTCGCGTGATCTTAGTTAGGACTCACCAGTGACCTTGAATCCATGGTTTGGATTGCATTGGCACCATCTCTGAGCAAATGCATCCAGAATCCGGTCAACTTGCTGACTCTCGCCCTTGAGGACCAATCTGGTACACATAGTACGCAGCGCTGTAAGTATGTTGAGATTCGTGAAGTCGTACAGTTCCATGTAAGCAGTTAACATTCTTGCATTAAGCTCGCGCTCCTCTCCCAACCAGGCAGCGGCCTTTTCTCTTGGAATGAAATCTTCGTTTCCATCATATATCATCTTCGCTCTTTCACTTACATCCGCGTCTAGAGCTTCGGTGACGGCCTGGGTTTGTTGTCTATGAAGTTCGTCTTCATCCTGACCTTCAAACTGCAATATTGGCAGGCTGGTCGCAGACTTGTAGACCGTGTCCGTCGACCCAGAGGTTGTTGACAATATCTCAGTCTTAGTTGGCGGTTCAAGGTTCTTTGGGCGAAAGTCATCCTCTGATGATGACAGTTCCAACCATAAGCGGCTGCTCTCTAAGGCATTTATAGGCGACAATAACTCTTGTTCCTTAACAATGCTCGCAGGCTTAGTTTGACTGAATTTAGATTCTGCTACACTGCGCGGTGATCCCATCGCGGAGGGGTCCCTGGACACGTCTGTTTTCGCAGATGCGGGAGACAGTTTCGAGAGCGTTCTCTCATCCTGGCCCCCGAGCATCATGTCCCTACTTGCAGATTGCAATTGAGGAGACACCGGGGCAGCAATGCGATTTGATCCGGTTGCTGCATCGGTTGTGGGGAGCGCAGGTTTCGAAGAATCGCTATGGGCGTCGGGGTCATTATCACTATTGTCCTGGAGGAAGGTGGCACCGCGTTCGTCTCGCGATTGCCCGTGCCCGTCTAGACCTGCATGATGCCCACTAGTTCGAGCTGCAGGCGGCGCTTGATCCAATAAATATGGCGGTGAACGAGTCTCAATCGCATCCCTTGAACTTGATTTGACGGGCCTTATTGTCGCACTGACATCAGGTTCGTAATCTGGGGAAAATCCCCTCACCTGGCGCTCATCTTCGGGGCTGGGTTCTCGCCTGTCAGGAGGATCTTCAGAATCCACAGTACCTCTACTATTGACCTTCAAGTAGGGACTCATGACCTGACGAAGACTACTGGCTGGACTATGCGGCTCGTCTGCCGTGGGTTGATACTGAAGGACCGGCATTACGGGCAGCGGCGCCTCAGGTTCGGATACAGACTTCTTTCTACGCCGGAAAAACGCGGAAGGCCTCTTCGATAGCACATGTGTGTGTTCCTTTGGAGCTGGCGGCGCTTCTCGAGGAGGTGATGGTATATAATGGGGCTTAATCTGATTGCCAATATGATGAGATTTACTGCTTGATTGATCTGCGGTTTCAGCGGACGGACCAGATCGATGCGACGGTGCATGATCTGGTGTTGGTGCAGGATTGTTTTTGGACGAGCCAAAGACCCTTCTAAAGAAACCTGGTCGATCCTTGGTGGGCTGCGCTGCTTGACTTGCTTCTTTTGTCTTCCCATATGCAACTGAGGGTGCGGGAGCAGGCTCTTTAATAAAGGCTGGCAACGACGGTAGATCACGCGTGGGATTATTCAGGCCATAATCGGGCCTCCCTCCAGAAATAGGCTTGCCTTTGTAGGCACTCTTCGCTGATCTGGTGCTTCTCTTGCGCTCAAGCTTTGGGGGTGGTGGTTCAACCGGCGCAGGTTCATGGTGGGGGAGCATTATTGGAGAAGGCGGGCATCTGCGAGGCCCACCAGGTATTGTGGGAGTTGGTGCAGCGTCGTAGTCATATGGACTAAACAAAGGACTCAACGCGGAAACATTGTTGTCTATCTGCCGGCTCATTGCGTTTTGTAATACCGAGCCGTCGCCATAGTCAAAGCTCGAAGACCTCCCAGAGAGTCCGCGAGACCACCTGGTGTTGCTTGTAACTTGCGCGTATCCGAGGTCAAAACTGTTGGCGCTACTTCCTTTGCTGCCCTTCCCGCCCCTTGAATGCAATCCTCGCGTGGGAACTTGAACTTGCGGGCCCCTTGAAATTGTGGGATTGGTCCCCGTGTAGTTGTCGTTGCGTCCGCTATTTATTCTGCCCAACCCGGTCTGAAAATTTGAGCTGCTATTACTCCTCCGACCTCGAGAGTATTGACCCGAATACCGACTCGAATCGTCATTTTCGTAGTCGGAGCTATAAGAATAACTGTGCCCCGATGGACCATTTCGGGGAGGGCCAAAATTTGAGCTAGGCTGGTATGGCCCCTCGTCGTAAGAATACAGCCGTTCTTCATCAACAGTTGGATGTCTTCCCTCGTCTTGTGTGTATGGGAATTGGTCGAAGGACAACAGCATATGGTCCACCAGCGAGTCCCGGATTCCTTGTTGTGCAGACAAAGAAAGATCGTGCGAGTCTCTCGTCTCCCTTCTCCTGGGTTCACTCTCTTTGATCGTAGAGGGGTCAACAGGTGTGATATCGTCTAGCCATGCTTCTGCGGGGCTCGTATGCACCCCCATCTCCCCCTTTCCATCTGAATAATTGACTCTGCCCATCTGCGAGTTTTGCGTCCTCGGCGGCGGCGTCCGCGGCGGAGAGGCGTCCCTCCGCTTCCCTTTCCCGTTATACCCAGTATCCACGTTTAGAGAGATAGGCGTGCGCAGTTTCGGCGACTGCGGAGCGGCATCGAGGGACTGCATTTTGATATTGGACGCCCCGACGTTGGCAGAGTCGGCATCAGATGCGGCTCGAGGAGGCACAACGACGACGAACCCATGAACCCACAGCGGTTCTCCCCTCAATCCAATCTTTGTCCGAGCGACGGCCTGGTATGAGATTGAAGCATTCAAATGATTTTCCCAATCAGTCCTTGCGCTCCTTTCTCACAGTATGCCAGTTCGAAACGGGGGATATCAAGGCGAGAAGTGTCGTGGAAGAGGCGGATTGTGCCCTGCAATTGGAGCAAGTCGCGGCGGGTCCCTATTTTCTACTCCGTATGGAAATGCTCGGTAGGGACTGTAATGGCGGCTCGAGAGGAAAAGGCACGGTCTGGGGGAGGTAGCTTGGGGGACGGTATGAGAGAGAGTTTCGATTCCTGCCCAGAAGTACAAAGGAAAGGTCGACGGCCCCAGGGCATGCGAGGCCCTGTTTTTGGTTGCGAAAAATGTAGAAGAAGATAAGAATTGGATTGGATAAATTAGGAGCCAGCACAGCGCTGCCAGGAAGACCCACGGACCACGACGACCACGACCACAGGCACGAGGAGTTCGGGGTCTCACAGGTGGGGCTTTCAGGCCTTGAATTGAGAGGGTCTTCGCGGTCTTCACTAGGACTACTCGGTCGTAGTAGCCGTAGGGTGGGAGCTCGGCGAGCGGGCTGGCGGGCTGGCGCGCTTCCTCGAAAGCTCTGGTGTCGACGCGGTCGAGATCTAGCAGTCGCCCGTTCCTGTCGTAGTCGAGATCCAGTAGTAATCTACAACTCTTGTCTGGAGAGTCTCACACGGCAATACAGCACAGGGTGAGAGTCTCAGCGGACAACACGGCAACACCACGGCCGGTTGGCCGGTTCGCGAGGGGACGTTTCGGCTTCGAACAACTTCTGGTTTCAGGGGCAGCGGATCGAGACATCGTCAATGACGATACAGTGCAAGCCGAATTGATAGCTAGCTGTGGTACGGTGCAGGGCAGTGGGCAGTACGATGCCGAAGGGATGTCCGGAGTCAAATGCAGTACAGCGTTTCGTGCATCGCCAAAACAATACGTTACCCGAGCATTATTGCATGGCCGTCCTGTTGGCCTGTTACCACGTACGACTCTCTCAAAGGCCTCAGTTAAACTCCATAACTTCTTCAGATCTGGATGTCAGGCTGAGGCACGAAAGAGCGGTGTGGGGATACCCGAATATTACAGAGCTACGAGGTTCTCCAGTATATGATACGAACACCGTCCGAGCACCAGATTGGCGGGCCGTTTTGTTTCAAACGGAGGAGATGAACTGTTGTCTCCACGATGATGTTATATACGGAGTAGAGCACAGAGACTGTTTAATTTAAATTAATCAACATAAGTAGCAGCTTACCGGATCCGAATCCTTTTGTCGAGGCCGACTGTCTCTATGTAGAAGTGCTCGCAGTAGCACGATGTACACCATAACAACCTGCATCATGTACAAGAAAGGAGTTGTCCTGCATCTGCATCGCTCGACCCCTGAGAATCCCCCTCCCCGGAATCTCACAGCAGCCAATCATCCGCTGCGCGCCCCTGTACGATTCAGCTGCCAGCCTGCCAGTGCCCGAACGGGGTTGGAGAGCCGGGGAGCCGCCCTTCCAGAGCCGGATCTGGAGCTTCTGGTTTTCCAATACTCCGTAAGTGGTGAATAGCGCCGTTCGTGCAGAAGACCCTGTACCACTGATAGCTCCTGGGCTGTAGAATCATTGAATATCTGTTTGCATCTGTGTCTTATATACAGTACTTGAAAGCCGATCGTCTGAATGTTGTGCCGTCTCTTTTCCAGGGACTGTGCGCCTGGACTACCTCTGCATTGCTTTTTTCAACCCTGAATTCTTTCGCCGGAATCTATGCCACGTTCATCGTGAGGGGCATTACTGCAAGGCAGCTGTGGCTCGATATCATGTTCGCACGCTAAGGTAGTTATGCCCCCTTCGACACAGTGATGCCACAAGGACTCCTGAGAAACGCCTTCGAAAGGCACTGCGATCAGAGATTATAAGCAGATACCAGTATATCCGACTTAGACCATCCGAAAAGTCAAAGTGTCTCAAGGCGGGGCGCAAGGCAAGAGCTGCTTAGATGAGTTCTGTGTAAGCTTTTGGAGCGCCAGGTTTTATATCCTCCTCCCTCCTCCCTCTGAGAAATCGAGCAAACTAGTATTATTCGAAATCAAAGTATCCTTGCCTGAATTGTTGACCTGAGCAGGATTTCAGCATCCTAGATAATTCAAACCCCTAATCTATATTCGATGCTCTGACCCTTAACTTTAATTATCGAAGCCCCAGAATCTGCTGGGATGGCACAGTGCCTACTATCAACCTCGATTACGCTAATTTCGTTATAGGAGGCTTCGTTTTGATTGTTTAGATTCACAATCCATCTCTTTTGAATTGTTCAGCAGTTCTCTCTTCCTCCGCGGCTTTTACAAAATTACAGATATGTTGCTGTCAGCTCTTTAACCTGATTTCAAGACTCCTTTTGGATTTCAATTAGCAAGTGATTCCGGGACCTTGATTGACATTCGAAATTCTTATCTTGCTTCAAGATCAATCGTTCTGTTGTTTCTCTCTAGCCTGTGTTTTAAGTAGCGTTGTAAGCTGGCCCTGGTAATGCGTGGGAATTCTGTATAAAAATAGAGATGAGTATAAGTACTCAAGGTTCTTTCTCGTGTCTTTCATGTCTGTGTCCATGCTCTCCTGACTTTCTGGTTCGGGATCAGTTCAGATACTCAAAATGTTCTGACTTACTATGGAAGCGCCCGGAATCTTTCAGATAATCAGAATTGCTGATATCTCTTACTTCATCTCCCCTCCTGCGGTCTACTGCTGGATCTCTTTCATTAATTGGAACACGATCCTTTTATCTTGAATTGATTGATATTCATTGACCCATTCAATTCCAGCATGACATCTACGTAGGAATAGAAACCCAAATCACTTTGAATCGCACATCAAATTCCAATTACTGGAGAAATAGAGCAAATGGTATAATGCAATTGGTTTGAACTTCCTCAATCCCTAACTTGATCCCCCAGACGCAGCCTTCCCCCTCCCAGGCGCACTCTCAAACCTCGCCTTCCACTTCTCCTCCTGCTTAAACAAAGTCACCGCTTCCAGCGCGGATGGCGTTCCATGGTCCGGATCCGCACCTCCTTCAAGCAGGGCCTGCATCATCTATCAATGCCTGGCACACTTTTCCATTGCAGGTTACGTAGACTTACCTCGATGACGTCCGCTTCGTTTTTGAAAACCGCGCCGGCCAGGGGAGATTGGCCGCGGTCATTAAGGGAATTGGGATTGGCACCGTGTTGGATCAAGAGCCTCACCAGCGGTGCATGGCCATGGTAGGCGGCGAGCATGACCTACAACGATCAGCCCGGTGCCCTCACAGACGTACCCGGAAAAGGGTGAGGGGGTCGACAGGCAAGCGTCGCGTAGATGTATCTGGCATCAAAGATATATTGAAAGTAAAACGCAAATCGATACAAAAGAAAAAGGAGAATGCACTTTCTGCTTTGGAGAAAGAGAGAGAGAAGGAAACCTACCAGACTGTCGCCCTTCTCATTCGTCATGTTGGCGGGCAGGCCAGCCGGCAGCGCCTGTTCGAAGATATCCATCTGCCCCGCACGCGCGGCATTGTACATTCTCGCCGCAAAGGCGATTGCCTCGGGCGGGAGCTCTGGAGCTGGTTGATCCATCGTGCTCTTCTCAGTTTCTCTTTCCAAGAAACGATGATATTCGAAATAGAATGAGTACTTTTTGGACGAAATGCGGTGTAGTCCAGCTAGAAGTAAAAAGGCACGAGGATAGCGTCGCTCCTGCAAGTTGATGGATGACATCGATCGCTAGATGCACGCAACAACCTCGGTCCCCGCTCAGCGACCTCCATACGTAGTTGTGAATGCCAACCCTCCGCCAACCCACACGCAGTTTTTATCTAAACTAGATTCTCGTCCCAGCCATGCGCCCACTTCTGCGTCCCGTCCCTTCCACCCTCCCCAAACTCCTCCGCCGCCTCTACTCCTCGCAGTCGACGCCCTTGATCAACATCACCGACGTCCCTGCGCCCTCGTCGGGCCGCATCCGCATCCTCTCGCTCGCCCGGCCCTCAGCCCGCAATGCTATCTCCAGACAGCTGCTCTGGGAGCTGCGCTCGCACATCGATGCTATCGCCGCCGAGTATGACGCCAACGGCGAGGAGGTGCCGCCCACGTTGAAATTCGGTGGTGCGGCTGGCGTGGACGAGAGGGGGCCGACGAGGGCACTGATCGTGGCGAGCGAGGTCGATAGCTGTTTCTGTGCGGGAGCTGATCTGAAGGAGCGTGCCACCTTTACTGCTGAGGAGTAGGTCCTCTTCTTCTTTTCCATTTATACCCTCTCTGGGATCCTTGAGAAAATTTTCTTTTTCTCCGCTTTTACAAACTACATACTACGGTCATAGAGATGCTTTGACTGATTCTGGTTCTGCGAAATAGGACAGCGGCATTCCTAACCAACCTGAGGAGCACATTCAAGAACCTCTCCGCCCTCCCCATCCCAACCATCAGCGCCGTCAGCTCTCTCGCTCTTGGCGGCGGTCTCGAGCTTGCTCTCTGCACACATATGCGCGTCTTTGCATCCACAGCCCAAGTCGGGCTGCCGGAAACGAGACTGGGGATCATCCCTGGTGCCGGGGGAACCTATCGTCTCCCAGCGCTCATTGGGCTTGCACATGCGCGTGATATGATCCTGACGGGGCGCCGGGTCAGTGCTGCAGAGGCCTACTTTCTCGGGATCGCAGACAGACTGGTAGAAGTTTTGCCCGAGGAAGGCAAGGAGGGCGAGGAGGCTCAGGACGACTTGATGAGGAGGGCGGGAGATGAGGTGTTGAGAGAGGCGGTCAAGCTCGCCGCGGACATCTGTGAAGGTGCGCCGGTGGCAGTCAGGAGTGCGTTAAAGGCAGTGGAGTGGGCGAGGGAGGAGATCGAGAACAAGATGTATGAGAGGGTTGTGGGCACGGAGGATAGGAACGAGGCCTTGAATGCCTTTAGGGAAAAGAGGAGGCCAGAATTTAAGGGGAGATGATTTGGTGCTGTGTATCATATTACTCTTGTATCAGTGTAGTGAAGGCTGGAATACCCTTCCATCACGAGGCTTCAAGTTAGGTGAAACCTCCATGTAGGATAATCTGAGAATTGGAAGATTAATCTTGTAAATCCCCTAGGTCCGTGGATCTGTGTAGATCCCAAACCTTAATATCCAAGTTTTATTAACCCATCATAGGAAACAAGGCAGTACCTTAGGAGGTAGATGAGTTCATATAGTCACGTGACTGAGGAGCTCCTGCCCGGTGGTGCGCGTCATAGGTAGGACAGGGGTAGCTTTTTGGCGGCGCGGGGCGAGAGAGTGACAGAATGCCATGTTTCTGAAGTATGCCATTCTACCAGTTGAAGCTCTGAAAGCCATTTCCAACGTAGCTCCCGCTCCTGGAAAAAAAAGGTAAAATAAACTAAATAAAAGCAAATCAGTTGGGTCCAAGTACCTTGTAATACAAACATTGAACAAAGCGTCAAAAATCTCAAAAAGAAAATCACAAAACATAGAAATCTAGATGCCATAGATCCAAGATCCAGAAGCCACCGTAGCGGCAACACCACCTCCACTCCCTGTGGCTCCTCCCTCGACTTCCCCACCAAGCCATGACATCAACCGGTTTATCAGCTCCAAGGGGAGGGCAGGCTGCTCCCAGCAGCCAACAGGTTATATAAAGGCGTGATTTCCCAATCGCCTCCAGCTCTGAATCATCACCTAACTCTCTTATATCCAAAGAAGATCACACAAGAAATCACGATCCAAGAACAGAAAAGTTAAAAAAGAATTCATAATGTCTTCTGTCTTCTCGCAAACAGTCTTCCGCTCTTCACGCACTATTGCGTTCGCGCCTCGGGCATTTTCGACATCGCTCGTGGCTCAGAGGACGGCGGCGCAGGCGGCTAAGGATACGTTGAAGACGGTCGATAGGAAGGTTTCGGATAAGCTGGTTGATGGGATTGAGGTTGGTCGTATGTATTTCCCTGGCTTCTCATTCTTCTCTCTTCTTCTCTGCAGTTACCGTGGTGGTATCCCTCCTCATGTGCCCCTAATGCCCTGTTGTTTGGGGTAGCTACCGGGATCCTATTTCATTTGATACATAGCATGTATGGCCATTCCAGAGCACGAGCTAACAAAATCACCTTGCAGAATCCGTGACCGAAAAGGCAAAGAGAGTAACGGGTATCGGCTCGACATCCGATGCGAAGGCCAAGGCACAAGAGGTAGCCGGCGAGGCAAAGGGGAAGGCACACGAGGTGGCCGGCGAGGCAAAGGGGAAGGCACATGGGGTGGCCGGCGAGGTAAAGGGGAAGGCAGAAGAGCTCAAAGGCGACATCAAGGGAAAGCTTTAGATTGGGTTGCAGACGGGATATGAATAGCTGGATGATTGGGCATAATGTGTGTACGATATTTGAGAGCATTGGTTCGGTGCGGTCTGCTTGGTGAATGAAAACCTGCCTTCGACGCCCAAGAACCTTCCCAATCAGTCCTGATGTTGGTGATTACACGGGATTGGTAACATGTCGTCCTCAGACATTCTGAATCACCAAGTATCCAAGTAGGCACCAATTTCTAAAAGCTTTTTAGAAGAGATCAGTGCCTGAGAATATTCATCACAGAACAGGGTAGTAAATAGAGTAAATTGTTCTAAAACCTCTATAAAGCCCAGAAAGCTCCGATTTAGGTGCTATCAATCAGGATGTGATATATCGATATCAAAAAGCATAAAACCTGCTTAACCTATTTTCAACACTGGTTGAGCGGTATACATACAGTACCATCCAATAGCCTATGCAAGGCGAATTCATACCTAATAACCCCAATATCGGTGCTATTGATGCTATTGCGAAGACATGAAGCGGGAGGCAAACTTCACGTGATATACGTCACAACCCCTCCTGATTTGTGATGTCAACGGCAAAGGCGCCTAAGGATAAAGAAGCTCCAACAAGTATCTAGTACTCTTGAATACTAGCAGCATAAATTGCCCGCAGAAGACAACGGACAAAAGCAGACCAAAAAAATCAAAACATCACATGAGACCTCCTTGAAAAAAGACAGAGAAGATGTCGTACAACTTCTCCAGCCAACGCTACGCCGTGTCGTCCTACAGCTGCTCGACGACGAGTTCTGATAGCGGGACCCGCACCATGGGCAAGGCGTACGAGGCAACAGCACATACGGACCCGTCTGGGACGCGGATCCATACCACGAGCCGGAATCTCGGCGGGCCGATGATCGAGGAGACGAGGTATTATGATTCGGAAGGGAACCAGGTGCTCGAGGGCGGGAAGACGATCAAAGATAGCAGCAGACAGGTGGGGAGGATCGAGAGTGTGGAGGAGATAGACGATGAGGATGCGGGGAAGTAGAAAGAGAGAAGGTGTGAGGAGGGCGGAAAGTGAGTGGTGGGCGGAAATGAGTGGTGAGCTAGGGAAGGGGTTTGCTGTAATGATAACAAGCATCCCGTGTCCGACAAGATGATGCATGGGGGTCATTCCATGGGGATACTTCATGGGTTATAGGTATCGAGTGGCTCAAGTTGACAAAGAAATCTATTTGAGATCCTCTTTTACCACGATAGCATATATCCAGATTCAAGACAGTCTTGAGAGGATAGATTGCGGAGAGTTTCGACCAAGAGAATAGCCACAGCATCTTTCCCTGTACCAGGATGCATCGAGTCTCCTGCTTCATGTGGATGACAACCGAAAACCGATATTGAATGGAAACCCCTTTCCAAGCCCAGTTTCTATTAGTGAGATCAGCATCCCATCCAGTTGTGACTTGCTGAGTGTGGCCTAGGTATGTTGAAGGATAAGGTCTTTCAGCACAACGCTCGAAAAATCCACCGTTCTCATCTAATATCAGACCCGAGTCTTTCGGTCGAAGGATAAAATGCTGCCGCCTTGGGTATATGTCCTCTCATCTCTGTCCAGATCTCTTTCATTCCCAACATTTTGAGTCGATATGTCCTCCGCTACTGGACACTGACATATTGTCATCGGGACCAGAATCTCGTTGTTGTTCGACATGGATGGCCATCCAAAACGCTTTGCAAACGACCTCGTCAGACCATGCAGAGCTTTGGCATAGCTTGGCAAAGCTATTTGATGCTGGAGGTTTCAACTTCAGCATCAGCTCCGCCACTCAAATATCCAACAAGCTCTCCCCGGGGACCAACGCCATAGCCGTCCAACTAGTAGCGGGGCAGGCATCAGGGAGTTTCGAGGATCCAGGGGAAGGTGCTGTTCGAACACCAACAAATGTTTCCGGGGGCTCGTTTCAACAAAAGACGAAGGAGCCAAGGGATATGAGGATGCGACTTCGACCGTGATGAGGCCCATTTGAAATCGATATTCGATGTGCAGCAAGCTGGATATTGCTGCAATACCGTGGATGGGGAATGGTGGACTTGCTTGGAAATTTCGCTGTTGTGATATCATACTATGAAGAGGCTTCCACTAGGTATAATCTTCATCCATTATTAGTTTACATGGACCTTCATACTATCCTCATTTGAATCATTCACATCATTGGACTGAGCGCGTCTAAACTCCCTCTTTGGTATGGAAGAGACCTCTTCCACTAAATATTACACGGAGCGATCCATTTGTGGGATCCACTACCATCCTGCCCTTCCACCGTGAAAGGTATACTCGAGGTAGAAGAATTTCGAATACACCTTTGAAGATCTCAAAGTCCATGAAACGAAACAAATCGGCTTGAGTTTCGTTTTTATATTGCAACCAGGGTTCCATCAGTCCCATGTTCGTCCATTAGAGTAGGCATGATTGCCAAAATCATCATTGGTCTGAAAGGAGTCGATGCTAGGTTTGGCGGACGGCTTTCGATTGTTGAACTCGTTCTGTTCAATCACTCAGATGTGATTGATCGCTGCTTTCCCTAGGCCCTCCCTGGCCATATCGAAGGAATCATGCACCAGAGGTACTCGGTCTTGAGCGAGTCCGTGCAAGTGGTTGTTCCCACCGACTAACATCGTAGGGTGGAGGCCCAAAGGGCGAAAGAAGCGGTCCGTTTGCTGCATCGTTCGAACTGACAGCCCAGCCAACACTGCTTGGGACCCGGGATATTTCATCCATACTTGCCCGGGACCTTGGCTCCCACCCATCACTACCCAAGCTACCGACCGTCATCATCGCTTGATGGAGTGCCTCCAGATCTCTTACGCGCTGCGGGTCGTCGAGCAGTCTATTATTTTCCTGTTCTACAGGTGACATAGCTGAAATGGCGGAAACAGTCGAAACGGGACTTTCACCCCTGGGAGATTCTGCTTCGGAAGGTGGGTACCAAGGAGGTACTGACCAGGGCATGTCTGCCTCCCCAAGACGAAATTGGGAGGGTGTCGGGGGCAAAGGTTGGTTCGTCCTTTCGTATGAGACTACTCGATTCCTTGGGAAAGAGGGCGCCCGTGTGCACGCGGGACTACTGAGGAGTTGCGTCCGACCAAGCGCAGCCGGCGGGGCTGAAGTGCCTCTTTCGTGTTGCTCTGTAGTTCGAACGCCAAGTCTCCGCTGCCGTTCCTGCTGTTGTTGATGCCGGGTCTGGCGATGGGCTTGGAAGCCCTCTCCCGGCGTTAGGATCGCAGGAGGTTGTTGACTATATCTCCCCTCCTCATATTGCTTCCGCATTCGTTCCTCGTATAATCTTTCTTCCATCCTCTTGGAGGCATATCTCAAAGACGCGGTGTGTGTCCGGCGCTCGCCCGAAGAAAAAGATAGGCCAACCTCGAGGTTGAGAAATATTGCTGGAATTGGACATCGTGATGACGGCTTCGGGGGGTGGGGGGTCTCCCATTCTGCAGTCTCCATTTGTTCCACCTATGGCAACGGAGTGTTTGACGAAATCCAACTCAAAAATATAAGGTGTTGAAGATGAGGAAAGAATTGGTATTATCAAGCGCCCCAACTATGGGTAGACAATGAGCAGTGTAGCGTGAATGAAACAAATTCTTAACAAAAAAACACCAACAAGAAAGTAAATACTCCGACTACTTCATCCTGGACGTATCGGGCTTTAGCCTCTATCCCTAGACCGCTGTTATTCGTAGGAGTAGGCGCGCAGGATGAGAATCCTTGATGGCTGTGCAGTCTGCGGAATACGGCACTAGCGAAATTGGGGCCGGGCAAACTCAGGTAGCCCGCGAAGTACTTATTATTGCAACTACACCGAATTTACATCAAACACGGGCTTGGCCCTCCCACAGTTCATTGTGCAGACCCTGAGACGCCTGGGTTCACCTGAAGGCTACAGCTTGCTCTGGTCCTAATCTCCGCGCCGGGTATCTGCCATATAGGAGGTCGAGATCCAACCTTGCCTTACTATGTAGGTCTGTGTTAGTTGGGGCCCTCTGCTCAGTTCAATGATGGGCACATCCAAAGACCGTGAATTGGCTTCTTGACATGTTGACGTTTCTCAATTCCCAGAGTGGAGACGAATCCAAGTGGGAATATCTGGCCCGAGATGATATGCATCCTGCTGGAGATCATAATGGAGATATGTCTTGGGGCTTTGCTTATGATCTTTGTTATCATGACTTCTTTTTACAAGTATGTATAGTTAGAGCTTGGTATTGTGTTTGCCTTTCCTTTGAGCATCTTGAAGACTCGGATCGCAATAGCCGCGACGATACTATTACTCCAAATGCGTGGAGTTTTCGTAAAAAAGAAAAGTGAAGCCGCATAAGTAATAATAGCAGCGCAATTTGTGTGCTGATTGCGCTGAGCTTCTAGGTAGAGAATGCGGTGACGCCGCACACGTAAGGTCCTATCCGTGGCGATGCATAACTGCGGAACAAGTCACTTGGCTGTGGCTATGACACCCATTTCTAATGATTACAATATACTTTTCTCACTGTTCAATTGTATTGCTTATCTACGCTAGGAATTGAAGAGCACAGCAGACTGCACTATAGCTACAGTAGCTGTTGGGGTGCTGTAATAGCGTTCCCTGTTTCTCTCCCGGGAAAAGGAATTTGTGAACTCATCTCGCCAACAAACAGCCTTGGTAGGTACTTTACGTACTGACCGTAGTACAGCAGTGGCCATTGTTGGCGGTGAGGCCGACGTAATTAATTGTTCAACTACTCTAATCGGTTTTTAAGATGACAATAGCCCTCAGGGATTATACTCGCAAGCTTCCGCTTGAATTGCAGGTTGGAAGTACAGAAAGTAGGATCTGGATAGTACCTGATGATGTCCAACGTCTTAAGTCTAAATTATTCAAGCAGCGTACAAGGCTTCGACATGAGTAGAGCCGCTTGTCAACAACACAAGAACTGGAAATCATCAAACCTCCTTCATCCCCAGAAAGCCAGCGACACGAGACAAAACAGAAGAGAAAAGTAGGAAAGGAAGATGGACGAAAGACTTTAACAACGAAAGCCCATCTTCAATACCAAAAACGAAATCCTCATAAGAAATCGAAAGTCCCCAAGTCCCAAACCCCAAAAAACACTATCAAACGACAAACTCTTTCTAGGCTCCAAACACCGAACACCCTCATCAACTCTCTGCTTCCTCCCTCCATGGTCAGGGAGACGTAGGTATCCGGTATTGAAGGTTATGACGGTTGGATTCGGAAATTGTGAGCACTGTTGCGACGTTTTGCTCCATGTTCAGCGCCATAATGCAGGTTGATAGGAGAACCAACTTCATCTGATACCGGGGACGAGGATTCGGAGATCGATCGAGGGGATTCTGGTGCTAGGATGTTTATAACATGAAGTGGAAAGAAAGAGCTTAGATTTCCGTATCAGGGCTGACGCTGGGTGAACGAGTCTGGTATTGCGGAAGGTGTCCAAGGCCTTGGAGGTATAGGTAGGTACTAGGTACAAGAGGGAGCCCTGCGCTCCTCCCCTAGAATTCCGTTCAGTCCTACGCGAGGTACTGGCGCAACTTCTCCCTTAAGGGCGGATCGAAAACCATCCAACGGATTATGATATCAGCTATGGTTACTATCCTTTTCTTCCCCTAGTGAATAGCTCTCATAGTCATCTCCACCACCGCAAATGTGCCCGCACTGACTGGCATAGCCCTCAAAAGAGTCGGTCCGAGTCCTTTCCAGAAGCCTCTGAGTCCCTCCGCTTTGTAAGTTTGGGCAAAGCAGTCACGCATACTCTTGTACCGCATCTTCTCCCCGAACCCATCACTCTGCATCTTGCTCTTCACGACATCAAATGGATAGCTCCCCAACCACAGTGCTTCTCCTGCTAAACCACCATAGAATGCAATCTTCCAGCTCGGGATATCTTTCCTCTCGATCTTGTTCCGTAGAGCGTCTGCATTCATCATATATTCAAACGCCAGAAACCAGACTCCGTAGGCCTGTGCTTCTCGCAAGATGGTGACTGCTTCGCCGCGGTAGAGGCCACGCAGCACGCCCTCGTGAGCTGAGAGTTTACGCACACAGTCCAAAGGACCCGAGTAGAGCCTATTGGCTCCATGAGGTTGAGTCTGTAATCTAATACGGACATGCTCAATTGGCCCCGAAATTACCGAGTTCGCAATACCGGCAAAAGCCCCTGCAGCGTAGTACTGAGGGTAGGAGAGTCCCGGGGACTGTAGAGGGTTCTTGGAGGCATTGTAGGCTTCAAAGCGGCGACGTGCTTCGTGGAAGGCGCCGAACTGCACGGAGACACACGCCCCAATACCAATCAAAGGTGTTAAGGTACCTTTGTAGAAGGCAAGCGGACCTTCTGTTTTGTAGATTGTTTTTGCTGCCGCGAGGGCGTTGGGGTAGGTGGTCGACGTTTGTAGTCGGACCTTGACAATATCAAACGGTTGACCTATGTGGATGTCAGCTAAGCTCATCCGACTGACACCAATTCAATCACAGCATATATGAGAACTTCATCTGACTTTCACTCTGAGAAGAGAAACGTAGCACAAGAATGTTGACAGCTTTTCGTTGCAATAACCCCACTTCTGATAGCACGTGATCCGATATCAAAGATCAAAGAAAGCAAAGCAATTGACCAAAGAAAGGGATCTCAAGCTCACCCAACAAAACCTGGGCAACACCACCTGCAGCACCAGCAAAGAGATCTTTCAATGTGCGCACCGTTCCCCCCTCGTCGAGTTCAGCAGCCGCGTCCGCCATCTTGGATATTACCCCTCCCCGCTACTCCAATTGTCTTCCAAGCTCTCCCTTTCTAAGATAGCAACTAGCTATCACAGAGGTCGCGTTCTGCTGTCACTCTCTATAGGTAGATGCGAAAGGGTATATGTGAATTGAGACGAGAATGGGGCCTTGTTATTGGAAGTTTTCTCTTGGTCGGGCTAAATTATGAGGTGCTCGCTTAGTCATAGTAGCACGTGATTATCAAAAGATGGGGGAAAGTTCATGTTGGTATCACTCTGGTATGTCTCGTTGAAAGCATCACTACGAAACACTACTCCGAAAGGGTCGACATTCAAGTAAGTACCAAGATGTCATACTTGCGCAAAGTAGGTTACCAGTACAGTAGGAGGTTAGAAAGTTATTATTTATTCTCATTACTATGTTCCACATATTCATGGCACCTCCAAAAACTCCTTCAATGCAATCGACTTCTCGGTTGAAGGTCTTGGGTACTCCGAAACTCCATCTTACAATATCACCTCTTGCCATGCTCCATGCAAGGGCCCAGCTATTGATCACACAGTGGCCTAGCTCTCCTAATTCTCACATGCCTAAAGCTATCAAAGCGAGGCCAGGAAATTGGAGCCAGTAAATTCCAGGCGCCAGAATTGGAGGAACCGCTTTCTTCTCTTCCTAGCCAAGGTAACGAGAATCATGGGGAATAGCCGAGAGCCCGCTGGTTGGATGGAGGGAGCTCTCAACTAGAATAGCGGCGAGTATGATCTGAACACATAACCCCAGGTCTGCAACCGACAATGCACAAACCAAATCAGGGCCACATGCATTCGTACATGAACATCCAATCGCCGTACCAACTTTCGAATCGCCCAATCAATGTTGAAAACTGATCTCCTGGGCTCTTCCATTGTCTTGTGTTGAGCCCACCGGTCATCAAATGTCGTTTGAATGCGATGTTCATTGTGAATGAAGAGAAGGAGCATCCTGTAAAGTGTGTGCTCTTCGATAGCACCAGAAAGTCCACAAGAGCTTGCTGATCCCAGCTCATGTTTGTTAGCCGTTGATAATCCTCTCCCTGCAACAACGTCATCTTCGTGGCAACATGTAATGGCATTGTCTGGTTCCTTGCTTTGTCCGTGAATCGCCTCGCCTCTTTGGCATCTCCACAGGCAAGATAAGCGTACTTAAGGCCCAATTTCTGGCTTTGTTGCAGGTAGCCATTACTCTGCTCTTCAAAGTTGGGCCAGAAACCTAGGGAATCACTCTCGGTTCTCAGATGAACACCTAGATATGGAGCGTCCAGAGTAGGCGGATGTGGTTCCACACCGGCGAATTTAGACATCGCGGACAGCGTTTTGGCAGCAAGTTCTTGTAAATCCTTCCGTATCCTCAGGATGTCTCCAAAAGTCGATGCAAACTCCGGTCCATCTCGATATATTGGCCATTCGAAGAAAGTCGCCCATTTGAATCTGATGGTTACCGGTGCCTCTGCAGTAGGTTTGCGGCGCGTTGTCTCGAGCCAGGCGTGGAACTTCGGTCGAAAAAAATCCAGATGCCTATTCACGCCGCGGCCATCGCATCCATCCAAATCGATATTTAAGTCTTTGGGGTAGAATTCCTCAATCTTCAAAACTGAGGCCGCATTTGGTATTTCCTCCACTGTATCGAATACCTTCATCTGCGGGCAGGAAGTATTCAAGGCGTGGATGAAATGAGCCTTGTCGAAAAAGTATTCAAAAGGCTGGAAACCAGTCGTAAAGATGTTCGCCAGGTCATCTTCGGATCGTCTTTGTATCCTGGGCATGATAAGCTGCGACGCGCCTGCATCAATTGCATATCGAATACAGGTCAAGATGAAGTTCCTGATATTGCCAATCCCCCCAGAATTGTTATCACAAACAAACGTCAACCCCGGCACCCATTCTGTTTCCTCGCACACTCGCTTCAGAGGCCATGAAACATATTCGCCATCGAAGTTGTAGTCTCGGATATTGAAGAGTAAGGAATGGGGATCCGAGGACAAGGAAGAAGACGGCGGTGGCTCAGACCCTCTAGATTCGCCATCGCCAGCAGGACGGGATTTAAAGGGACTGAAGTTGATGAACGAGGATTCGAAGAAGAGGGAATTGATGACGAGGATGTTGAAGCATAAAGCTGCGAGGATCACATATCTGTATTTGTACCATTTGATGCGCCAGATGCCGTTAATCATCTCGGAAAAGCCGTTGGCATTCATTATCGAAGGGAAAGAAGGGAAGAAGAGAATTCAGCGTCGGAGAGAGGGATGGTACGCGGACCAGAGAGAGACTGCGGAATGAATGCTGCGTTTCTCAGTAATGTCGGGTCTGGCAAGGAAGGTTCATTCTTCTAAAAGCGAAGAGAGGGCGAGCGCAGCGGTCGTGAATCCAAAGTCTCCCTTGTGCGGCGCAGGCTCACACTCTGACCACCCAAGTTCGGGAGAGGAGCGAGGAAGACGGGGAGAGGGGTGAGAGAGAGGAGTGAGACGGCAGAATGGACGACCACGGTCCAGCTCCAGAATAATATACGACAGCTTGGCGCTTGGCGCTTGGCCGTTTCTTTTTAATGCTGGATTATTTTTGGTCCTCCCAAAGCACGATCGGATGCGAATGACTCGAGCCATTGGCCAGCATTACTTGTTCGAAAGGCGTCCCATAGGACTCTGGATTACATAAGATACTACCTGAGGTATTCAAAGATCCAGCTGTATCTTGCTCCAAGCACATCTTACATGTTACATACTTCATAAGTCCACTGGCCGATATAGACAGGAGGACCCTTTTCCAAGAGACAAGCATGTGGCTGTAGTATTCTGGCCTGGAAAAGGGGCTCTTCTCCTGCCCCGGAAACCCCCTGCATTATCAACCCTTGGCGGACCTCGGTATCCGCTTTACGCCGTATTTCAACGGACCATGATATCACCACAAAGGGGGAGTCAGCCTTCCGTGTTGAAGGACCGGTACTACGTGCTTGGGGCGTCCTCCATACGATATAATGATTCCGTCACGCCTGTCGAGTTCTGCCTCCGAAACTCAAAAGATCTCTAGCGCTTATAGCTACTACTCCATAGTGATGCTCTTTGCTAGGTGCCTGACGCTTTGATCCGGCCGATTTTTAAACATCTCTGAAGTTGCTTTCTTCCCGCAATGACAACTTCTGGTGGGAGAAGAGGAGGAATACTTGTGGGGGGAAGTGAGAGATTATTAGGTTAGCTTGGCTACAGTGCAATTACTGCCATGTGAGTGTGGAGGACTTGCATGCTGATGATCACTGCTGAAGGATATGATGTTCCGCTGTGCGGGGTAGAAATGCATTAATACATTTAGGGAATCTGTCAATATTCCAGGTACCTTGGGAAACCGACGGCCCGACTTGAGGAGCAGAATGTTGAATTACTAGTACAGTGGGACGTCCAAATAGTAACAGTGATTAGCCTCTCCAAGATTTGAAGTACAAAGACATGATAACAAGCATGTCCTTTTCAAACAAAATAATTGAAGCTTTTGATGTCCGTGAGATACTTCAGATGCTTTTCTACATTTGATCTGGGTATAACAGCCTTCGTCACCGTCCCCAATTCGAATATCTAGTTATTCAGTCGTTAATAATGTTCCTACGACTACAAGACCCCCCAATCAAAGGTCTCAACTCTTCTCCGCAGGATAGATTTAGCTTCATGTCCACTGATATAGTTATACCCCATCTTTACGACGAAAGCCTCGGCCTCAGAGTCACTACCCGATAATTCAGTGCAGGCATCCTTAAGCGACGGACCAGGTTGGCCATCCTCAACAGTTAAGGGCAAATTCAGTAAAAGGACGCCCTCCCTTAGCTTCGGCATACCCAGGGTGGGTGCATCTACCAATCTCTCCATGGTGACGACGTCCTGCATAAACCGTGCTGCGCCTAATGCTGTAAATCTCTGTTTGAATAGGACATCACTCCATAAGAGATCCTGGAGAGCATCCAACGTTGCCCGCCAGATTCTTCGAAATGGTGAAAAGCCAAGCGCTCTTTGTAGAAAGCTTAGTTCCAGTTTTAATGTCTGCTCGAAGGTCAATAGTTGATTCATGAAATTCGAATTCGGTCTCAAGTATTCGATGAGACTAGATAAACGAACTGAGTAAACATACCTGGAGGGGTTGGTCTAGTTCGGGAGTAATTGCGATAATAGAGGGATTTGGAACTTCGTCGCCCACTGTCGTCCATTGCGGAGTACTAAGGTAGGGTTTAAAAGCTTGCGGGAAGCTGTATTTCGGCGCCTGCATGAGGAAATCTAAAGCTCTGCTCTGGAGACGGCTAAACCCTTGAATGGTCATATCAAATACGGATCCATCCGCATCTGAGCCCACGGCCGTAGATGTGGATTCTTTGACGGTGGTATAAGTCATCTCACCAGCAAGGTTGTCGTCCACACTGGCTGACTTCGCTCTTCCTTGCAATTCGTCCCAAAGTGCCACGAAAAACTGAGGCTCTGTTAGTGCATTATGATGTGACTCTAAAGGGTAACTTACTTCCTCATTACTCCACTCGTTCAAGGTGCTTATGATGTGTTCGGCACTTCCGTAAACCTTGCAAAGACTTTCCAAACCGGCAATTCCCTCGACTTCAGCTTGCATTTCTTTTGTGACTCCATGGAGTCTTCGGCCTAGAGGAGATAGGATTGTCTGATATGCATCCAGAGAGTCACTAAGTCGGCCATGATATTGGTCAAGAATCTCCGCTTGGATTTCGATCAGAAAATACATTTTGTTCCGAAATCTCCGGATACGATTGTACGATTTCGTTACAGTCAGTAGAAGGTCCGTGACTTGGGTTGCAACAGATGTGTACTTCGTCTTTCCTGGGCTGGTACTATCGTAGTCGATGCTGTCTGGCGCCTTTATGATTTCCTGATATCTCTGAAGTGCAAAGTCCTTTTCAACCTGCAACCATCGATCGAAATAGGTATCCAGGACCTCCCAGGTGATTCCCTTCCAGCCGAACTGAACATTTCCGGCGTCATAACTGAATTTGATTCTGATAGTGTCATCAAATTCGAATAACTGATGCATGAATCGGCTCAATAATCCAGGATCATTAGAGATCTCTTTCAACAGGCTGCTAACCTTCTCCCTCAAAACAGGCAGCAGGGCGGTGATGAATGCCGCCACAGGATCCACGTATATCGAGTTCCCTGCCAGCACGTTGCCTCGAAAATGCGCTGCTAGTACAGGTCCCACGTTCTCACGCAGGAAAGGTTCCCAGTTCTCTATAGTTCCAACGAACCATGAAAGGAAATAGTCACCAAGCTTCGAACGTCAGCAAATGGCTCGTAACTATAAGGTAGATGCTAACCTTGTTTGCAGCGTTTGTAGGCTTATCGCTGAAAAAATGATATTTAAATTGTTGTATAAATGTTTTGGCCAAGACGCCCATAGGGAGGAGAATGATAGGCTCCCGCGCATCCATCAGTTCTGGATACTGTAGGTCTAGAAGTTTCTCAAAGCAATCACTCCATTCCCTAGTAGGCACGCTTGCACTGTCCGGCCATTTTGACTTCTGCAGTATCGATTCAAATTCGTCCGTCATTATCTTCTTCATTTGCTCCCACAATCGGGTGGAGGCTTGATCAACATAATTGACAAGGTGAACAGCCGCTCCCTCGGCCGACTCCTGCAGGTTGTTCAACAATTTGGCAAGCTCTTTCAACTGCGTATATGGTCCAAGGGCTTCCTTTGGGTTTGCAGGGAGATGTTTGTGGGCATCTTTGGTAAGATCGTCGACCTCCTTTAGCAACTCGACATATTCCGTAGCCAGGTCAACCTTTCGAAGCTTCTCCATAGGCCCTTTAAGACGATTTACAGCTTGCTCAGGTGTATCGGCCGAGATGACCATCATCAGACGTTTATAGACATTGTTTTGTTGCTCCTCGAATTCTTTGGCTCGCTGGAGTATTAGGGAATTGTGGTTGGCAGAGGCCCGCTTTGATTCCTCCAACTTGGCTCTGGCTTCAACTAGCTGTGGTTGTATTAGCCAGAGAGCTCAGAAACCGTCCTGCAATGTGGATACTGACCTGCTTTTCCAATTGCTTCTTCTGGGTCTCCACATTTTCTATGAGACCAGCAAGGTCACCAAAATCCGCAGGCGTCTGAATCTTGTCATTAAGGTAGTCTTCCAGTCTGATGTCTCTTTCTCCAACTGGGATTTCCGCTTTTGGATCAAGGAGGATAGCCACAGGGCTTGGGTCCCGATATGCTGAGGGGGCGGCCATCGTTGGTGGTTAATCGTGTGAGTGATGCTTGCTGAAGTTGCAAGGTAGTTGTCCAGATCTCATCTGGGGCATTGATTTTCCGGTCCAGGGCCGATTTGGCGAGCGCGTTGCTTCGAGCGCGATTCCAAGCCTCGATGACGCACCGACGCACCGTACACGACTTCAGCAACATAATGTACTGAGCTGGACACAGAAGGCATTTCGACAGGCGCCAGCTTACTGAGGGATAGTAATTGTGCGCATGGAATTGGGGTAATTATAAGGAAAAGCGCGGAAACCGTGATGCAAGAGAAAGTACCTGACGTCAACCACACCCGTTGACGGTCACTTCGAGCTAGCTGAACGCTGCTATCTCATACCTGATATCCATGCTTTCGATATGGGCAGTCCTGCGAAACGGCGGAAGCTCAATGACAGCTCTAAATCCTCTCCTGCCCCATCCAGAAACCTTGATTTCTTCTTCGGAAAACAGAAGCAGAACCCTCCTTCCCGAGCTTCGAACCATGGAGAGCGAGATATCGAGTCTCCTAATGAAGGATCCAAGTTGACAGATGAACAGCTGGCCAGGAAGCTACAAGCGGAGTGGGATCAAGAGGAAGCCAGTGACAACTCCGCGAGACAGAATTCTGCTAGCAAGGAGGCAGACGGGATATTGGATTCGTCAGGCCCTCCAGACAGCAGTATAGGTTTTCAACCCACGTATGATATCTATTCGGATGGCAAAAGAGAGAATGAGGATGAAGTTGGCAGGCTGGATTCAAGACCTGAAAAGCCACAGCAAGAGCCAAAAGGAAAGAATACACTCTCTCTGCAGTCAACTGGTTCGGCAGAAGATGCCATAACCTCGAATATACCCTTTGATGAGAGTCCCTTAACTTTTGAACCTTCCAAGTATGTCGAAGATTTACAGAGTCATTGGGCTGCTGACGGAGGCAATGCATCCTATGCACTTCTTACTAGATGCTTTGTGCTTATCAACAGCACTCAGAGTCGGATTAAGATTGTTGATACTCTTGTGAATGCTCTGAGGGTTATTATCGAGGGGGATCCAAGTAGTCTACTACCTACTGTACGTACAATATATTGCTTTTGCTATATCTCTTGAACACATACCTTGCTGTATGTCATATGTTAATGCTAGCTATTTCTTGTGCAAGCTGTTATGCTTCACATCTTCAGCAATCCTTATTAACATGGCTTCCAGGTATGGCTGGCGACCAACTCCATATCCCCACCGTATATATCACTTGAGCTTGGACTCGGTGGATCCGCGATTTCGAAAGCATTAAAGACGGTGTGTGGTCTAGATAGCCGGTCTCTCAAGGCACTTTACGATAAGGTCGGCGATGCTGGCGATGTGGCCTTTGAAGCCAAGAAGAAACAAAGTTTTACACTCCGGAAGCCTAAGCCGCTTACAATCAAAGGCGTCTATCAGTCGCTGGTTAAAATAGCCAGTACTCAGGGAACAGGAAGCGGGGAAATCAAGCAAAGCATTGTCAACAAGTTACTGCAAGATGCAAGAGGAGCGGAAGAAAGTCGATACATCGTCAGAACTCTTTGTCAGCATGTAAGCATTCTTCAACCCTTTGTTTGAAGCTTCACTGACAGCCATACAGTTGCGTATTGGAGCCGTCAAAACAACCATGTTGATTGCTCTTTCTCGAGCCTTCCTACTATCACGCCCCCCTGGTGCAGACTTCCCTCTCAAATCGCAGGAAGAGCTAGGTAAACTCAAGAAGGATGCCTTGGCTGAGGTTTGGGCTAAAGCGGAGGAGACTGTGAAGGCGTGTTTCGCCAAAAGACCGAACTATAACGATTTGATTCCCGCACTTCTTGAAGTTGGAGTTTGCGACGAACTCCTCATTAGATGTGGCCTTGCTTTGCACGTTCCTCTCCTCCCTATGTTGGGAAGCATCACCAGAGACCTCTCCGAAATGCTCACTAAGCTTCAAGGTCGAGATTTCAGCTGTGAGTATAAATACGATGGCCAGCGAGCTCAGATTCATTGTGATGCGCAAGGCAAAGTCTCGATATTTTCTAGGCATCTTGAGCTCATGACCGACAAATATCCCGACCTAGTGGCTTTGATCCCGAAAGTCAGCGGCGATGGAGTGAGCAGCTTTATTATGGAGGGCGAAGTCGTTGCGGTGGATCAGGAATCTGGAGAACTGAAGACTTTCCAAACACTGGCTAATAGGGCGCGGAAAGACGTAGCAATTGGGAGCGTCAAAGTCTCAGTCTGCTTATTCGCCTTTGATCTGATGTATCTGAACGGCGAACCATTGCTAGATCGGCCCTTTCGAGAGAGACGAGAGCTCCTGCGAAGCCTATTCACAGAGATTCCCAACAAATTTACCTGGGTGAAAAGCATCGACGCCACATCTCAAGATTCAGAGATTATTCTCGAATTCTTTAAAAGTGCAACGGATAGCAAATGTGAAGGTTTGATGGTGAAAATTCTCGACAACCTCCCGAACCCGAAACTGAAAGAGGAGGTTGAAGAAGACGCAGTTACACTCGAACCTGCTGCTAATAGTAGCAAAGGAGTGAAAAAGTCAGACAATGAAAAGGAGCCAAAGAAAAATCGCCGTAAAGCCCTGCTCTCAACCTACGAACCTGACAAGCGTCTCGAATCCTGGCTCAAGGTCAAGAAAGACTATAGCACCTCCTTCGACACCTTGGATCTAATACCAATTGCCGGCTGGCACGGGCAAGGACGAAAAGCCAAGTTCTGGTCTCCAATTCTCCTTGCAGTGCGGAACGAGGAAACTGGAAGCCTGGAGGCAGTTTGCAAATGTATCAGTGGATTCACAGATACGTTTTATAAAGCAAATAAAGAATACTATGAGGAAGGCGGCGAGCACGTCCTTGGCGGCAAACCGGCGTATATTGAGTACGAAGGGGGTTATCCAGATGTTTGGTTTGAACCGCAGGAGGTTTGGGAGATGTAAGTGACCCCTGTGAGCCACATTTCGTTGCCTGGCTAACGTTCACAGAGCGTTTGCAGATATAACGATTAGTCCTACGTACAAGGCGGCGATAGGGTTGGTAAGTGAAGAGAAGGGGCTCAGCTTGAGGTTTCCGCGGTTCCTGAAGAAGAGAGAAGATAAGGGGGTTGACGAGGCGAGCACGAGCGAGTTCTTAGCAGGGTTATGGAGGAAGCAGGAAGAGAAAGCTCCGACTTCTACCCCTAAAGAAACTCCGGACGAGAACGAAGGTGGCGAAGACGAGATATAAAGCTATGTCCCTCTCTTTCTTTGGCTGGCTTGCTAAATCACGAGGATTATGACTTGTCAATAGGGGCAACACCTATGGAAACGGAAATGGCGGGGTAGGATAATTTCAATTCCCCCTTGTTGAAATTTTACTACGTATTAGAGATCTACCTACTAATAATAATGTACCGTACTGTAATGTACCGTATTGTGTACACCTGCATATCCATTAGTTGTCATGTTGCAACCACATAGAGGTAAATGCAATCGACTCCTACGTAGGTAGGGGCCTATTCCGTTGTTAGGTACAGTAGTGCGCGATATGACAGGTCCATAGACAAACATGACATATTGACACGGTTATTGATGCCGTGACACTTGTACATGATTGGCCGGGCACGTTAAACTTCCTAGGCCAATCCACTGAATCCACTCGGCAAGGCTGGGTCTGGCGGACCGCCTTGCTATGCGATATGCGATAGGCTGGGGTTCTCAAGGAGCGAAACAGGTACATCATCGATCCAGTGTCATCGAACCCGCTTTCTCCAGGACACAAAGCTCACTCACGACGCAGGTAAGGAATTATCCATTTATCTCGACAATTCAAAATGGCTACTCCAACGTTGCTCGATATGCCAGATCCTCCATCCAACCCTGACACCCCTACTGAGGCTCCGTAAGTAGCTCTCAAGCGCGAGTGCACCCCCTCCTCCCCCCACCAGGCTGATCGCAAGAAGTGGCACCCCGAACTCCACCACCACATCCCTATCCGCGCTCTCTACGACCGCAATCAAAGATGGCCATCGTGGTACCGTTTTCCAGAATACCGGCAGCTTGGGTCATCGTCACAGCGCTTCAAGCAACACACTTGAAGCCGAGCGCGCGGACCGCATCTCACGTCTAGCGGGTCTAGAGCGTGTTTCTACAGTGCGAGGTGCAAATCCCAATGCCGCAGGTAGTCCAGGAACTGGCCCTGCCGGTACAGGTCAGATACCAGGTTACTTCGATGCAGCAGGCAATCCTGTCTACACGACCAAGGTTTCGACTGTAGGCTCTGCCTCAGCGTCAACGGGCGGGCGAACCACAACATGGGCCAGCGGGAGTACCAAAGGGCACACGGAAGGAGATGATGATGATAGAGAGGTGGATCAAATGAGCATGGATACCAACGATGATCGGGACAGATATTCAGCCAGTGTTATGGATGAGGATATGGACGTTGACGGTATGAGTGACGACATATCTCTCGTTGGCTTTGGAGAGGGAGCCGGCAGTACGGTTAGTGGACCGACGTATTCTAGGAGCAATCTGGTACCAAGGAGCGGGTTGGCAAACCAGTGGCAGAGCAGCGCATCTTCAACTCCGCTCAGTGGGAACACATCTGCTACCGTTGAGCAACAGAAACGGGAGGCGAGGATGATAGATGGGTTAGCAGATGACACGGCGAGTGGGTACGTTGACACTGCTGCTAGAGGTGGAGTGCCGGTAGGGAATCCAGGCTCTGGGGTTGAGGCTGCAGAGAGAATTTTGAAGGGCAGTCTTGACGATGACGAGGAAAAAAGACCGCCTTTGGGAAGTCCCGATGAGGCTGGATTGGGAAAATTCTACTTCGAGGAAAAGAAGTAGATCGGAAGAGATTCTGTAATATTAAGTTCTGTTTCGTTCGGCGTTTACTAAGGTGTAGGCGGATATGAGAATAAATTCGTTATACCGACTGGAAGAGTTTCCACAGCTGCCTTGTACAGGGAAGATCCAATCTCTGAGACCGATTCTATTTTTCAATGTCAAAGAGAATGCTAATCCTTTTGGTATTACATTTATTCTATGCACTTGTTCTATCTGTTAATACGACTTTTTCTTTTTTTTCCCAATCTCAAGAAATAACTCACGGGTGCATTCGCTACCTTGACCGCATCACACTGTTTTCAAACACAAAATGCGGCGTTGCCAAAGGGAGAGGCAGTGCTTGATAAAGCCTCCCCTCTCCTTAAACCCCTCCAAGGCATCCAACATGTTTTATTTTCGTGCGGCACTTGATTTACCTCGCCCTCCTCGGAAGCTGCTTATCGTGAGACAGACGCGCGCGCCGCAGCCTTGCCACGTTGGTGCATCTTTTCAGAATTCCCATGACCACTTCGCCAGAAAACAAGTGAGGAATTGCCCAATTGTGATAACGGATCGAACCGATCATCCCTGATGATGCTGAGTACGTTCCATTTGTCGCACAGTGCTGAGAATTTCTCACATAATTCTAGCTGGGAGACTTAAAATAGCTCTCTCGCCATCCTTGAAATAAGGTTATCCATCACTTATCATGTATTCGCATACTCTGGCATTTTTTGATATTTTATTTGGCTTCTTGCATTGTCTGGATGAGGCTGTCTATTAGAGGACACTGAGAAATGGAACAGATTTCCCCCAACCGCTATCACGCGTATTCGAACCCTGCGGAGGCTAATTGGCGGCCGCAAATACCAACGGGTTATAGTAATGGAGGAGCTCATAACGGCGGAGAACCTGATGGCGAGAAATCGTACTTTGAGGAAGATAGGAAGAAGACGATATGCGGACTATCGCCGAAGATATTTTGGATCCTGGTTGCGGTCTCAATAACATTAGTGATCGGTGGTGCGATTGGAGGGGGAGTTGCGGCTGCAGTGCTAAAGAAGCATCATAAAGCTGCTGGGTACGGGTATTCATTCTGCATAAGGAATGACTGAGGACTAACAGTCTGTCCAGCCAGGTAGTCTCGTCATCTCCCTCTTCCATCCGTTCACTCTCCTCGATCCCCTCAACTTCGAGCTCTATACCAGCATCCACTTCCTCTCCGCCAGTAGCAACCATAACCAGCAATACAGCCACCTGACCTGGGCCCAAGGATACAACCTACTCCTCAATGCCTTAGCTTAATATCCACCACTTCCTTCGTCATCCTCTGCAACACCGACATCCTCCTAAACGCTGGCGTAGCACCACCCATCGACCTCTATATAGGTCACGCGCAAACCTCTTTCGGTACCTGCTTAGATCCCAGGGCGGAGGGAAACATTGATTTCACATGACTGATGAATAAGGGGAGTTGTACAGGCGCAATTTCAGTTATTTATTCCTAGTTCTTTCTTGTAAAGGTTTCATGAAGGGCTGCTATTTGGCAGAAAGCGACGCTTACCTACAAGGAGGGCAAAAAAGGGTTTCGATTTGAACTGTTTACTTCTCTATTGTTTGGTTTGTTATGCAGTTGTGGATTTGGCGTACCTTGATCGGGTCGTCGTTTTGCTAAAGAGACACGTCTAAGTCTGATAAAAGTCCAGGTTCTCTTGTGGTTGGGTTTAAAATCTATAGAATTTAAGAGTTCATATGCCAAGGGCAGAACGAGAAGAAAACATTTTCATGGTAGTCTTAGACTTTTGTAAGCACAAGGAGTGAACTCTATGTATTTTATACGTGCAATTGCATTGAAAAGCTCTATACTTATACAGTTTGCCAGCTCGAGCTATATTGTACATCTGAAGCCCCATAATACCGTGTGGTGCAAATGAACCCATGGACCCCCTTCTACAATCAAACCAACGCCAGATCCAGCCATTATCCTAGGAATTAAACCTGCCTAGCCCATGATTTCTCCCTGGATTCCCCCTAGAGCATCAAATTTCAATTAACCCCTGCGCCATTCTTATCAAATCATAGTCCAGCAGCAACTGGATTGCCATTGACTTGTGTCTTAGATGGAGATCCCATTGCACCTGCCTGTGCTGCGTTCCTCGCTTGCTGTTGCAAGCCTTGCTGCTGTGCCAGTTGTGCCCGCTGACGCTCCATCATACTTGCCTGCTCCGCGGTTGTCATGAATGTGCTGTAATTGGTAGGGCCGAGAGCTGGTTGCGTGTGCTGTGGTTGCGGTGACTGAGAAGAGCCTCCGTTCATCATTGAATTTTGGCTCAATGGATTTTGAAGGTATGGACGGGTCCCTTGAGACGTGGGCGGAGTTGGTGTGGAATATGAAGGTCGGCCCTGCAACTGAGAGGGGGTTGGTTGCGGGCTATAAAGCGGCTTCTGAGGAGAAGGTTGGCGATTGGCATTAATACCATTGCCATATGGATAGCCAAGCCCATTTTGTGCCGGAGCTTGCTGAGGGTAAGAAGGCTGGCTCGGATATCGCCCATTCATAGGTGTCTGAGAAGTAGACTGTGGCATGCCTTGGTAAGGCTGGGTAGGAGGACGAGCATAAGGCTGTGCACCGGGTGTATGAGGGTATTGTGGAGGATACGGTGGGTTATATTGTTGAGGGATGGGCCTAGGAGCCTGGTGCGCATATGCCGGCGCTGCGTATGGGGCTGATCTATAAGGTGTAGCAGATGCAGGTCGTTGCAATGGGTAAGGAGCAGGAGCAGTGGCAGGTGGTCGTTGATAATTGTTCGGTGGTTGCCGAATCGGTGTCTGAGAACCATAGTACTGCTGGGGTATAGGCCCTGCAGGGCGTTGTGCAGAATATTGGTTGCCAAAGAAAGCAGCGGAATTGTTGCGTGGGAGCGATACAGGTTGAGCAGCACGTGGAGCGGTAGAAGGTGCAGCCAATCCTGCAAGCTTCGTTCTAGATGCCTCGTCTTCCTCCATAACCCCGTTATATTCTTTCATTGGGATAGGAATTTTAGTGCTGATGCTCAGCTCCGCCAGCTGATCAGAATTGAGCTTAGCAACGGCAAACGGCGGTAGAGTAGCGATCATTAATGCAAGTTGAGACTTGAGAACTTCGTATGTTGCAAGTTCTGATTCGCTAGGCTTTGAAGGAGTTCCGAGGGTTGTCGTGTCAGTAGTAGAGAGGAGTCCCATGGGGCGATTTGTCGGATTTAGCGACAAATGGCGAATTCGCTGGTAGGAGTTCAATGTCTCCAGTAGCTCAGAGATACTTTCGAGAACCTCGTCGACATCTTTCTCCTCCACTGATTTCTCAACAGTAGTCCCGAGGCTGGGATCTATCGCTTCCTTTTCGAACATCTCCACAGCTTCACGGAACTTCTCGTCTTCGTCAACGTCGTCTTCAATCTTTGCTGGGCCAGTTTCAGTAGAATCGATGGCAACACCATCAAGCTCATTCGCATTCTCTACCAATCGTTGGAAACTCTTTTCCCCAAATCGCTGCCACCAAGCGCGATTGAGCTGGCCTTCGGGAACAATAGCCGCTGCGTCATCTTTGGTTGGAGCGAAGCTAGAATAAGCACCTCGGAAGAGCCCTTCCAACTTTGCAGCTTCAGATTCAGCGGCATCAATATCCAGTTGGGGTGCTTTAGATCCACCAAGGCTCATGGCTCGGTCACGTTGCTTTCTCTTATTATCTTGCACCGCAGAGGTATTGCTATAATCGAGCCATTGGCCAGTCGAAATCGATTGTTTGAAATAGCTTGAACTTTTGGGAGAAGGATCTGCTGTAGCTGGCTGATACCAGCCTACTGTGGATGATCGCGTCGTTGCAACTTTCGAAGGCTTGGGTGGTTGCAGGGTCGGTAGAGTAGGGGGAGTCGGGAATAGGTCGCCCAATGTAGGTACACGTTTATTTTCCTCAATCACGCCACAAGAATCGATAGGCACAATATGTGTCGTGGTGATACCATTGGGGAGCCCGGCATCTTGGATAGGCAGTGTGGTGTCTTGAACCTCTCCTTTAACTGATGCCAGTTTCTGTTTACTCGAAAAGAGCTGTCGCGGCCCCCCAGCAGTATTTCCATAAAGAGTGAGAACCGCTTTGTTTTCGCCCGGGTTCGCATTGATTTGTGTGAATGCTTTGGAGCCCAAGCCACCGTTCGCCAACGAAACGGTACCATTCATACCGGCCATCTTCTGGTTGTCGGCTTTGTTCTTTTGCGCAAGATCGTGCGCTCTCTTTTTGAAAGAGGAAACCTTCGCAGACACCTCGATCTGGGTGTGCGAAAGAGGTGTGAATTGATGATTCCGAACAGCATCGTCCGACAGCCCCAGCTCCTTCATAATATCAGAAACTGCCGAATCAATATCCTCAAGGACGTCATCGAGGGTAGAATAGAGGTTCGCGGATGAACGCGTAATAACGGTAGATGCTTCGTCGCTACCCTCAGCTTTCTGCCGCTTTGCTTGAGGTTCGGTCGAGGAAGCACGTTCTGCGAGAGGTCGTGTAAGGACGAAGGGGTCAGAGTCGTGACTGGATATGGTATCAATAAATGCATGTTCTACCTCTGTCCGAGCAAGGGCGGCATGAGGAAAAGATGTTTTGGGAATATGAAATCCTTGCAATTTGAAGGAGCGAGTATAACTTACGCTTTAAGCACATCAACAAAGTCCCGAATTACGGCTTGTGGGTCTTCGCCCGTTTGGTTGTTCTTCGATTCAGTGATGCCATTTATGTGACTTTGAACCTCTATCGTGTCGTCGCGCTTTCGCTTTCCCGAGAGGGTGGTAGAAGCATTGGTGGAATCCGAGTGCGACGGCGGGCTGGGAGCCCCAGCGATCGAGGCCATCACGAGGTTTTCAATCCCTCGCGATGGGATTTTGGGCTTTGCCTTCGCGGGTCGTCGCGAGTCGCGATCGCAGAGGGTAGCGAGTGGAATGTGTGACCGACAAGTTGCGTGCGGGCCGGCAGGTGAAGATTTGCCAAACCCCAAGACTTCGCTTGAGCTGAACAATACGCGGGACGCTCGATCTGATGTAAGTGGACAGCGGGGAAAGGGATTCCTTCTCGCGGTCCGTTTGTGTGTGGTGGATACGTCGTTCACCCCAGGAATGTACAGTCTGAAGCAAAAAGCGACAGCCATGTCAAGTCGAGCCACGCTAAAGCCGGTTCGCTTAGTCATGATTTTCTCCGGGAGGTCGACTGCAGGCTCAAAGCAAAGACATCCGGCTCTACCACGCCTACTATCTTCACCACATACAACCAGCTACGACCCATTGAATCTTCCCACGTGAAGCTTTTGATCTTTGCACGTCTCAATATCTTGAAAGCCCTGGAATCCTCTCTTTTGCCCAACAACAGTTGCTATGCCATTTTTCAAGCTTGACTTGGCTGTCTTTTCCTGGGACTTTTAGATCCTTTGGACAACATGAACGAATGCAATCGTGCCTATTTTCCTCGGGATTGGGCGGTGCCTTTTTACGGCGATCTGCCAGCTCCACAAGGTTTGCCAGCCATCATATCGTAAGTCAGAAGCTCCGTGTCCTCGCTTTCCCCTAACCTTTCACAGTTCAAACACATCTTCGCAATCTCAGCCCGACAATACCTACACCATGGTTCGTCACCTCTTCGAATCTCACCGAAGTCTCCAAAATCGAGGAGACCAAAAGGAATGGCGGTCAAGGCCGGATCTGGGGCTTTATACGTGTTCGGCCATCCAACGAACACTCGTCAATTAGGGGAACGCGGGGCCGTGGTGAGGTATTCCCCTTCTCTTCACAGGACCAGTACCCAAAGGACACTGAAGAGGAAGCGGCCATCTCCTCCAGCCTCTCTTGCACGATGGCTTGATATAGACAGCGATTGGGAAAGAGAATTATACTGGCTAAGTGTTCGGAAGTATCTTTCGCCCTCATCACTACCAAATATCCTTTTGGAGTACCTTCATAGGTCCAAATATCGTAATGTATGTTCTGCCCCCTCCCCGTTTGGCAAATAAGTCTGACAGCCATGTAGACTACTCCGGGAGCGTTCGAGCAGTCCTTCCACGATCAAGCCGTGGTCACCCTACGAAATAGAGGCCTGACAATGGCTGATGTCAACAACTGGGCCTGGATTGTTTCAGCACAAAGTGTAGATGAGATGGCCGAGCGATTTCTCTCCACGGGTTCCAATAACCCAACTTTTCTCTTGCTTGAAATACTCCGGCGGGATATCCTGCAAGTCAGGACGTTGAAACTATTACTCTGCTACACCTGGAACCAACTCGTAGGAACACCTCGATCCAATCTTACAACAATCTCTGAAACGGAGCTCAATGCCATTGTCGTTCCTCCGTCAGAAGCGCCGCGCAGTCATCTGAATCCGTCTAGCCGGCCTCCCACGCTTGAAGATTCAACCTTTATCATGATAATAAGCCGCCTTCTACGCCAGGCTCGTCGTATCTGGGCTCCAGCTGTAGTCAATATTTCACATATGGCCGGCCTAATCATTCATTTAATTCTGCATAGCAACAATTGTGACCCAAGGCAATTAGATCCACGAATGCACCATCGACTCTGTCGGATCTACAACCATACCCTGCGCTTATTAGCCTTGCCGGCCTCTATAGATCCTCTGAAGTCCATGAGTTACAATTGGCGAGCGCAAACTGTTCTTCTAGAGGCTGTCGGGCACCTTAACCCACCGTTGACACTGGATCAAGATAGCTACCGTGCTGTTGTTCAAGTGCTGGCTGCTTCTAAAAAGTCTGAGAGAGAATCAAGGGTTGCAAACCTTAGAACTAGGAGCTGGCCTCCTTGGCGAATTGATCAGGACGGCATGGATGCGCAACGTTCACTTGAAGATGATCTCAGCAGAGTTGTATCCGCAACAATGCGAACTAAAGAGTCTGGGTACACGGAAAGTGTAAAGGATCAAGCATTTAGGATCTTAGGAGGTCAGGAGCCTGATGGAACACCAACGATCCAGACTCGAAAGCTCATAAAGCGGAGACCGCGGCCTGCCGAACGCAAAGCTCATAGTGATGTCGAGCCAGACCTATGGGCTGCTAGAATCGAGGCAACTCGCGATATTCAAGAAGCCTGGAGCGCTTTCAAAGGTTTCGAGGAGCAAGGTGGCCAACCGAGCTCACGCATGTACCTCGCCATGTTCGAGAAACTCGATTTTGACAAAGCAAGGTCCGGAAAAAAGGCGCAATATGACGCATCGCCGGGGGATGGCAAGGAAGTGTTTACCCCTTTGACCGATAATGTCAGTACTTTCTATCGACAACGCCTTCTACCGCCTAGTTTTGATGAACTCTACGACAAGATGATTCAGTCCGGTTCTCGGCCCACTGGCAGACTTCTGACATTCCTCCTTGGGCATGCGCGAACTGTGGGTAAAGGTCTGCAGTATCTACGTGATAGTCAAGTGAATCAGCGAGCTGTAGCATTTCTATCCGGGGATAAGGAGATATCCCCCGCCATCCTGGAAAAGTTGCCCGCTTCAACCTTTGCAGCATTTATCATGCTTCTATGTCGATTTGCTCCTCGTGCTGTGTGTACAGAAACTTCACCATCCAAATCGGATGAAGCAGATGAGCACGACGAGAACGCGGAACTTGCTCAAATTGGTTCTGAGTATCAAATCCTGGAACCCAAAAGACACTCGGGGGGGCCACAACTCAATCCACTTCTTCATACCATGGAGCTTCTGAAGGAAAGTCGAACACATTTTCGGCCTGCATGGTATGCATTATTCGCCGCTTTGGCTCGACGCGGTGTTATAATTGATCGTGGTCTAGTTGGAGATCCTAGAAATGACCTTCTATCCTGGCAAGTACTGGTCGCTGCACTTGGTGACTTCCACCGATGTGGTCTTGAACTGGATCCTCGAGGCTTTCAAATCATCTGCCATGGTCTTGAAAAGGCTGTTCTTGCTTCATTCGATGTTACTTTAGCCGAGAAAGTGGCCGCATTTGCGCAGTATCCAGTGACCGTGGTCGTGGATGAGTTCATGAAGATGTCTGAGGCTGAGGAGATGGACCCTCCATATCGTATTCCGAAACTTCTACACTCAATCGGCGGAGAGCATCTTCATGCCTATGTGCGTGTATTGGGTCTCATCGAGGACTATGAGGGCATTATGTATCTTCTGAAATGGATGCGAACGCATCACGAGGCGTTGGAAGAGATCGCTATTCAGTCTCGCAATGGACCAAAACTCATTAGGAGGGTCTTCATTGCGATGAGAGTTTTCCTCAGTGGCACTGTTTATGAGGCCGAGGCTGAGAGGCTTATTGAGAGTGTCGAGAAATGGGACGGCTGGCCTCAAGAATTTGAAGCGCAAAAGTATCTTGAACGATGGACCGGAAAGCCTAGGAGTGAAGATGACTCTGAAGAGACGGCTTAACAGATATGATTATATGGTTTGGGTTCGCCATAATTGTTCCCGATATTGTATTTATATATGAATGTAAATGTAAATGTAAATATAAAGACTCTTTGTGATATCCGTCAAATAATTGCTCTTGGCCTCTTTTTTAATTGTATCTTTCAATTCTGGTAGATATGAAGTATATACCTACTGTTGGCTTCCCCCAACTATCCAACATCTCAAGAAGCCTTCCACCTCATTCTCCTAACCCGTCCCAATCCGCAGGAGCTGTGTCATCTTCCCTCTCGGATTGATTCCCCGTTTACCAGCCCTTTTCAACACCTTTCCATGTACGCTTCCGGGGGTTAGTCATGTATCTAGAAACGCAAGGCGATCTCGCATCCGGTGACCAGGTCTCGGGTCATAGGAGGTGGAGAGGCAGTGTTAAGCGTTGTGGCATGGATGTGCAGGACTGGGTTAGGGATCAGAGGACAATTAGATCTGTAGGGAGCAGGTTGTGGGATGTTAAGGGAGTCTGTTATAGTTGGATGGAACTAGAGACACCTTGTCGGTGGGGGGAACAAAAAAGGTATGTCATTACCCCCACTTCAGACTCATGAACAACTTCACTGGACATTGTGACATTTTACAATATTTGTACATATCTCTTTATCTCACGATGTCCTCAAACAATAAGACGATCATTGCATTCGATTTGTACGGGACCTTACTTTCCACTGAGAGCATTGCAACAGAGCTGGCGTCTCATTTTGGAGAGGAGAAGGCTCGATCTATAGCAGCATCATGGCGCCGTTACCAGCTTGAATATACTTGGAGGATGAATAGCATGTGTATTTCTCCATCTTCATAGCTTCTTCCCTGACCTGGGTATTGATTCTTTGATCCAGCATTATATAAGCCTTTCTCAGACATCACCCGTGCATCACTCAAGCACGCATTAGCTGAGTCAGGAGTCTCTCTCTCGGACTCAGATATCGAAAGCCTGATGAAAGCATACAACTCTCTCGGAACTTTCCCAGATGTGGCGCCGGGTCTCGAAGGTCTCGCATCAGATCCCGACATTGATGCCTACGTCTTCTCCAATGGAACTGACGCCATGGTCAGCTCATCCGTGGCGCTGTCGCCGTCGCTCTCACCGCACAGGGCGAACTTCAGAGGTCTCATCACCGTTCAGGAAATCCAAGTCTTCAAACCAGACCCAAGAGTGTACCAGCACCTCGCTAAGAAGGTAGGAAAGAGCACAAGCAAAGAAGACATGGCTACCATCTGGCTTGTGACTGGGAATCCATTCGACGTTGTTGGAGCCAGAGCAGCTGGAATCCAGGCGGCGTGGGTGGATCGAGCAAACGGGGGATGGAATGATAGACTTGGAGAGTTGGCAAGTGGTGGGCCAACAATCATAGTGAAAGGAGTGGATGAGGCAGTGGACGCTATTCGAAAATGGACGGCAGAGCAATGAGCATGGTGGGTAAGGTACCTATGGACAGAAGTGCTGGGCATAAAAACGAGAATACCGCAATAGTGTCAGGATAGGAGCGCTTCTTTTTATAAACTTTGTATAATTTGATACGAGGTATGGTGTACATTTCCAGTGACAATTGAGCGGCCTCTGAAATAAAGGTCCAAATTATCCCCGTCAATGTACCGAAGTAGATTGGCGTGGGAGGGTCGTCTCCTATGGCAACCGCCAAAACATGACCTTCAACATCGACATCGACATTCAACATCCCACCGTGCGACAAACGATCTAGAAATCGGCAGAGTGCAAGTGGCTCTCCGGCAAGGGAATTGAGGACATCTGTTTTTCTTTGGTTTCTT
Organism: Amorphotheca resinae ATCC 22711; assembly: GCF_003019875.1. NCBI lineage: Eukaryota > Fungi > Ascomycota > Leotiomycetes > Helotiales > Amorphothecaceae > Amorphotheca > Amorphotheca resinae. Next base: position 386,848 of record NW_020194484.1, read on the forward strand.
TTCCTAATTCTTTCTACATTCAATTGATTCATCATGTCTGTTCGAGGTATTTGCCTGCATATTCCCATTCGCATGATCCTCAAGTTGGCTGACAATCCTTCCAGTGGTGGCGCGGATCCGGCCTCTTCTAGGCAAGGAACTCGACAAAGATATTATTGTGCGTGCCGAGAGCAGCCAAGAGGACGGTCATATGAATATCGTCCGCATTCCGAATCCCAAGAACGAATCGGAGGAGTTTTCCTTCATGTTTAATAGTGTCTATGACATGAAGACTACACAGGAGGAGCTCTTTACAAGCGAAGGTACGCCAAAAATTGGGAGTTGCATTATCTGTACTAATCGTATTCAGTGGCGCCGACACTCAAATCTCTCTTTCAGGGCCTCGATGTTACAATCTTTGCATACGGTGTGACCGGTACGGGAAAGACGCATACCATGAGAGGTGGACTGAAAATGTCTGATCGAGGGGTAATACCTCGACTTCTCAGTGGCATATACAGGCGTGGTCGAAAGGTTACAAAGGATTCCGGGGGCGAGACTTCTGTCACAGTAACCCTCTCATACTACGAGATATACAACGACAAAGTGTTTGATCTATTCGAACCGCCTGAAAAACGTTCCCTTGCGGGTCTGCCGATACGAGAGAAGGATGGGAAGACGATAGTGGTTGGGCTATCAGAACATGCCTGCGATGACCTGAAGGACTTCGAAAGGCTGTATATCGAGGCGAATAACAACCGAAGTACCGCCGGGACGAAACTCAATGCTCAGAGTAGCCGAAGTCATGCAATTCTCATGGTTAAGATCACTCAGACGAATGGGGACCAGTCATTGACATCGACTGCATCCGCGATCGATCTGGCTGGATCGGAAGACAACCGACGAACAGACAACGGCAAAGAGCGGATGGTTGAATCGGCCAGCATCAATAAGAGTTTATTTGTTCTCTCTCAATGCATTGATGCTATAGGGCGTGGGGACAAACGCATTCCTTACAGAGAATCGAAGATGACCAGAATTCTGAGCCTTGGGCAGAACAACGGAATCACGATTATGATCTTGAATTTGGCTCCTCAACGCTCCTACCATCTCGATACGCTCTCCTCATTGAATGTGAGTTCAAGGGCAAAGCGTATAGAGGTAAGGGAGATTGAGAATGAGGTAGTGTTTACACAGCCGCCGAGGAAGGCGCCATCAATTACAGGCAAAACTATCCAACGCCAACCACTGCGGCCACTCGCGAATGCTCACAACACTCACGTAAACGCGGCAGTACAGAAGGGGACAGAGAAACCGGGGACAGAGAAACCCTTGAAAGCGTTCTCTGTCTATACAGATAAAAGCAAGACGGGACCTCGACCGTCGAATCCCGCGCCTCGAAGGGCAGATTCTACAGGCAAAAGGCCTTCAGATCCTTCTGGCATCGCCCGTCCAACGAAGGTGGCACGATCCAATATGACAGGCGTCAGAACTGGCGCTGAGATGTCCGCCGCGAAGATCGAGGAGCTGATCGAGCGCAAAGTGTCGGAAGCCTTGGCGAATCGGGCTTTGGATCAACCAGCCACGGCAGCCCCCGTTGAAATCAGCGAAGCGGTGCAACGCAGACTTGAAGCTCTGGAGAGAAAGATTGAGAGCGGTGAGGCCGAGGAAGCGAGAACTGAAGGGCTGCGATTCTTGCTCATGGCGAAGCAACATAAGGAGCGAGGAGAAGATACAAGCGCATTGAAGATGTACGAGCTTGCACTACCTTTCTTCCCGGGGCAAGAGAAGCTCCTGAGGAAGATAGATAATCTAAGGGCAAAGATACAAGCCAAGCGAGACCAAGCAGCAAACAGGACCTCTGCACCTGTAGAAGTGGAATGCCGGAAACCCATCGCTTCTGAAGAGGTTATACAGCTCCCCACGCCCGCATCGTCATTCGAAGCCGCTCACGAAGAGCCTCAAGTGAAGCCACGTAAGCATAGAGCCAGCGCAGACTCTGACGATGAATATAACGGCTCGATAGCAGCGCACGAAGAGTATGAAGACGACGACAGCTTCTCGTACAAGTCCTCCAAACCCAAGAGATCCAAATCCAAAGCCGCAAAATCAAGCCTGCAAATCTTCGCCGACAGAGACCGGGGCGAAGAAATGCTCGAGCCCCCATCTCCACGGACAAGATACCTACTCGACATTGTGAACTCCAGAGACGTGGCGCTCATCAGGGGCCTCAGCGGCGTCGGGGCCAAGAAGGCCCGAGATCTCGTCGAGTTCCTTGAGCTACAGGACGAGGACGAAGGAGGGGCCATCAAGACGCTACAGCAGCTGCGTGCTGTCCCGGGTCTGGGTGTCCGAACGGTGGAGAAGGCGTATGAGGGGATTGCATCTATACTTGCTGCGTGATCGAGCTACTGATTCTTGGGGTTCTGGCGTTGCATTGATGGAGTTATGGGGGTCGATCCTGGGGCCGGTGTATACAATCTTGGGAGTTTTTTGTGATTGCTGCTGCTCTATTACTCATCTAGCTGTCTGTCTGTCTGCTTTCTTCCCTTTTTTTCTTCTGCCCTTAAGATACCTACCTAGATTCCTAGAGAAGCAGCCCATCATCCATCCATCTCCTTGTATCACGTTGGTAATTTAATCCGCGTGTGGAGTAGTGTGTTATGTTATACCCCGTTTGTTAATCGACGACAGACACTTTGCATATATACATACATAGCTCTTGAATCCAATTTTCTGTGATGAATATTGAGTGAGAATAAATCATATATTTAACGACGACGACGACGACGACCAGCACTTAGCTACCTATCCATCACCGTTGCTCGGTTATAGTCATGTAGGTAGGTAGGTAGGTATGTATGTAGGTAGGTAACATCCTATGTAATTCAATTTAATGTAACGGTCATAGATCCATCTAGATCTATGATCTATCCCATTCATCCCATACTACCCCATCCCATACTATCCCAGTCTATACTATACTATACTATCCTCACAGCTAACTCTCATTCTATCCGCTCTAACCCCTCCCCAAAAAAACCACAAACACTCCAGACACCAATCAAATCAATCAATAAATACATAAGCCCACAAACACCCTTAAACTGCTTATTATCTATTAATACCTTATGTTTCTGGTATTTGATTGTTTGCTCTGTGTATACGTGCGGAATGATAAACCCTTTTTAAAAAACATCTCCCCCTTAAGGAGCGGCATTTTTAGAAAACAACAGCTACTACACTTATTAAAAGGACCTTAAAACACTCCTTTAAGTGCCTTCTTTAACTTCTATTATTACACGATAGCGTACCTACTAGTACTCTTAAGAGAACCTACTAGAGATAGTCGAAATAGGCTAGAAAGACCTAGAATCTACCCTAGCTAACAATTACTTAGTATTACTATAAAAATATATAAAGTAATATTATAGGCTAATAAGTAGGCCTTTAGCGCTAGACACTCTCTAGTAATACTAAGTATTAAAAAGTTAGTTAATAAAATTAAACGCGTTACAAAAACTCTATACGCGAGTAATAATAACGCTAAGGCCTTAGAATAGGCCTAATAAATAGCCTCCTTAATTAAGAACATTAAAACTAAAGTTATAAACCTTAGTACGTAAAGCTAACTAATATATATAGTAATAGCTAGAGAAAGAGTACTCTAAGCCTACCTAACGACTAGTAGCCCTTTAACCTAGACGTTTAGGTATAAAGACGTTATAAAGATTAAGAAGAGGATTAGGGTTAAGCTCTTTATAAAGGATATAAAGAGATTTAAAAACATTAATTATAAGATAATAAAGGATAAGATTAATGTAGCCCTTTTAGGCGCCTTAGTATAAGCTATTTATAAGTATAAAAATAGAGGCTATACGCTTTATATAAAGGATTTAGAAAGTATAAGGTAAATATAAAAAGATTAGAGCTAAGTAACGTTAACCTTTAGTAAAGTAAAGGTGTTTTAGACTATACTACTAATAATTATATATAATATTAAGGTTAAGAGAGTAAGCCTTAAAGAAGATTCTCTAGAGAAAAAGGAATAGATCTAGGCTATTTAAGTATTAAACCTAAGGATCTAAATCATTAAGTCGTTCTAACTAGTTAAGACATACGCCTAAGAGAAGTAGTAAACGTCTCTTATCTTAAGTATCCTAGACTTTAAACACGTAAAAAAAGTAATTAAAAAAGGCTTAATAGTAGATAGTAAACTATACTACTACACTCTCTACTCTCTAAGAGTATCCCTAAACTAGTACTTTAAGTACTAAGAGATAAGACCTTACTAGTTAACTATATATTTAAAACAAAAAACTTATAAAATATATATAAGCTCTTACTAGATAAAGACATACTAAAACTTATAAAATAAAGAGAAATAAAGATATACTAACTATAAGAAGAAAGGATACTAGGCCTAGGACTAGGTAGCTTACTTACTACTATAAAAAAAATTAAAAGAGGTAGAGTAAGTAGCCTTTATAAGGCCTAGTAAGTATTATTAAAGAGATCTAATTAATACTAAGGTAGCCTTAAGCCTAACCCTTACTTTTACTTTAAGTAACTTAAAACGCTTTATAAGAAGACTAAGAGTTAATACTCTAATAGGCTAAGAGAGAGCTATATACTAATATATATAAACCTTTAGCCTTTAAGTAAGAGATATAAGCTTACTTACTAGTTTCTTAAATAAGAAGAAAAAGAATAAAGAAACTAATAGCTCTAACTCTTACCTTTTTTCTCTCTTAATACTAAGCTTTAAAACCTTTATAGTACCTAGTAGCGTAACTCTAGTCGTCCTTATCTTAAGCTAGATAGAATCCTAAATAAATAGAATACTTATAAGCTAAGACTCTTTATAAAATTAGACTAAGACTTATTTAATATACTATAATATAACGTTAATAAACAAAAGGACGTTATAATCATACTACTCTAAGACCTCTCTTTAGCTTAGTATAACATCTTAGCTATTTAAGAACCCTAGTATAATAGACATAACTTTATAACTACCTTACTAGGTCTTTAGTAAAGACTAATCTATAGACAAGTAAAAGGTATAAGAGTAATAATATATATAAATAAAAAGATTAACTAGACTACTTAGACCTTTAATACCTCTTACCTAGACTTATACTAAGTTAGCCTTAAAGTTAATGTTATAAGTACTTTAATACTAGTTAAAGTTATAAATATCTATAACCCTTTTTCTCTTAATAAGTATACCTTAAGAAGACCCTTTACTCTCTTAGCCCTTTAGAAAGAGCTAGACAACTAAAGCTATAAGTATATAGTAGTAAAGGACTTTAACCTTTATTACCTTATATAAGGAGGTAGAGCCTCTTAAGACCTAAAGAGAATGTTAGATAAAGTAATAAGTATTTTATAAGACTTTTTACTTAAGATTATAACGCTTATTAAAGAATAAACGTAAGAAAAAAGAAACTATAAATCCTATATTAACCTAGCCCTAATCCTAATTAAATTTAAAGATTTTCTTAGCTCTTATAAAGTAAAGTTAAGACACGACCTCTAGTCTAATTACTTTCTTATTACTATAAAGCTTAGATTTAAGGCTAAAAGCTATATCTTACTTTTATAAAGATAATAAAAAGCGACTAACAAACTAAAGCTCTTTAAAACCTTATAAGGCTTAGTACTAGTAATCTCTAAGCTACGTACTCTAGAGAATATTAATAACTAGCTCTAACTACTTATAGACTCCTTAAATTAGGCTATAAAAGTAGTAGTCTTATAGTAAAAGATAAGTAATAGGTCTAAAAGCTTTTAGAATAAAGAGTATAGTAAGTAAGTAAAGAAAGTAAGATAAGTAGACCTAAAAAGGTACTAGAGAAGAGGTAAGAGAATTCTAAAAGAGATAATAAGAGAGTAGTATAAAATAGTAAAAGAAAAGAAGAAGGTAATCTTAAAAGCCTAGACCCTTTACTTTAAGGCCTTAGTCTATAAGGCTAGCTAGCATAAAAAGAGAATATAGTAACTTAAATAATAAGTAAAGAATAAAAGCTACTTACTTAGACCCTTACTATAGTTCTTAACCCTTTACTCTTAGAGTAGAAAGGCCTTAGTTAATACTTATAAGATAAAGGCTAAAGCTTTCTAAGACGTTTTCTTTACTCTAGCTCTTAATACTAATCTTTTAGATATCTTAAAATACTAATACCTTTAAGACAGGCCGGTTAACCTAAGAAAGAGATAATATAAAGATAGTTTATTTTACTTATAAGAGTTCTTAGTAAATAAAGTTTATACTATAATTAAGAAGCTTAAGAACAAGAAGGCCTTAGGCCTAGATAAAATCCTAAACAAGATTATTAAAATATTAATAAAGGTCTTACTCTAATACTATACTTACCTCTTTAACTACTATACCTAGGTTAAGTACTTCTTAAAGAGGTTTAGAGTAGCTTAAACTATTATAATCTTAAAGCTAGAGAAAGACTACTACTAAGTAAAATTATATTAACTAATTACCTTTCTTAATACCTTTAGAAAGACTCTAGAGAAGCTAGTCGCTATAAGACTAACTAACCTAGTAAAAGATTACTAGCTCTTTCTAGTATACTAAATAAGGGCGTAAAGAAAGAGAAACATAACTATAGTACTAGAGCTAATTATAGAATAAGTTTATAAGGCTTAGTAAAGTAGCCTAAAAACAGTAGTATTAATTCTTAGCCTAAATATAGCTAGGGCCTTTAATAATTTATCTTACCTAAGGCTTTTCTATATTTTATATATAAAGAAGATCTTAGAGTAGATAGTCTAACTAGTTAAAGGCTTTCTCTTAAGGAGAAGTAGTTTAATTAGAATTAATAACTATACTAGCCTCTTCTTTAAAGTCCTTTTTAGAATTCTATAAGGCTCTTTCTTATCTCTTATCTTTTTTTTATTTTATAACTTAGAACTAGTAGAATAGTATAATACTACCTTATAAGAAAGAAGTACTATTAGATTTGTTAATAATATAAACATTATTATCTAAGGTAAGATAATAAAAAGGAATTACTAAGGGCTAGTAAAGATTTACTAGGTATATTCTAACTAAGCCTATAGATATAAGGCTGTCTTTAAACTAATAAAATACTATCTACTCTACTTAAGTAAAAGACAAAAGTATAACCTAAACATAGGCCTCTCCTTAAGTAATATAAAGATTACCTTAAAACCGTTAATTAAGATCCTTAGCCTTATCTTAGACCTAAAGCTAATATAAAGAGCTTATTTAAAACACTTAAAGAGAAAGATAAAAAGGTAGATATTAGCCTTAACCTATACTATAGCCTTAACGTAAGGTATAATAATAAAGAAAGCCTATCTAATATACTATATAGTTATCTCTCTAGTACTTATATACGCCTTAGTAGTTTAGCTCTTAACTATAAACCTTACTAAAGGTCTCTTAAGGATAGTAAAGTTACTTTAAAAGATCTAAAACAGTAGTCTTAAGGTAGTCTTTAAAGCGTTTAAGGCTACTTTAATTAAGATCTTATATACTAAAACAAACATACCTTTAATCTACCTTTACTTTAAATTCCTTTAAAAGACTATATAAGTAAGAGTATAGCTTATAAGTTATAAAGCTATTATTTAGAATACTAGAGACTAGATATAAAGGAATATAGACCTTAGTAAGGGCAGGCCTTAGTCTAACTTAAGGCCTACTTTAGTAAAAGTTAAAGAAAGATAAGTAAAAAATAAGCTTAAAGACTAGAATATAATATAAGACAAGAAACTTAAGACGCCTTTCTTACTAAAAGAGCTCTCTCTTACTAAAGTATAAAGTATCTTTAAGAAAAAACTCTATAAGGATTAGAATATATAGTAGAAACACTACTAGTAAGATAACCTTAGGTTAACCTTTATATAGTAAAGAGAGCTAAGAAAAGAACGTATAAAGAGATATAAATTAATAACAAAAGTAGAATACTCTTTAGTACTAGCTATTAAGATAAAAAAGATTAGTCTCTAAGCCTTCTTAACCTAAAGAAAGGTCTTTACCTACTTAGTAGATTACTTATATAAGTAGAGGTCTTAGATAGTAAAGTACATTATTACTAGATACCTAAATTTTAGAGAATAAAAGGCGTACTTAATTAAATAACTAGGCCTATTAGATTATTAAGTAATTATATCTAACCTAAGTCGTCTTTAGAAGGTAGCTAGATAGCTAATAAGGCTAAGTATCTTAAGATAGTACTACCTTATAGTCTAGGCCTTAGCTAACTAATTAAATATAAGAAGAATATAAGAAATACTTAAAGTAACTTAAGGTTTAACTAATACTAATATTTATTAACTAAGATAAGACTTAAACAAAATAGCTATACTACTAGAATATACTTAAGCTATAACTAATATAAAAGAGTTATATAATTCTAACTAGAATCTATAATACTACTTACTTAAGTAAGTATACTTAAGCTATACTTAAGATTATATATAACTAGAAAAGAGAAAGAATAATAAAAAAAAAGAAAGAAATAAAGTAAGAAGACATTACCTTAAGACAAAACTAAAACTAGAAAAAAGAAAAACCCTCTTTAATTAAAGAAGGACTAAAGCTAATTATAAGTAATATTATTATTGTTCTTACTACCTATACCTACTATATATAGAACCTTTATACTATATAAATCACGTAGTAAAACTGTACTAAAGCCAGGTAAAAACCTATGTACTACTATTTATATTTACACTATTACGGCGCTACTAGGGCGCTAGGTCCTTATTACTGTCTTACTAGAACTTAACCTTCTAGCCTAGTAATACTAAACATACTAACAAGACGCTAGTAAAGCGCTAGTAAGGCGCTGGCTACTAGCTAGGGCTACTCTCTTTCTTATAACTCTTTTACTAGGTAGCGCTTAGCTAGACAGAACTATAGGAATCGGCTAGTAGATAGTAACTAATAGATTAGTATATAAGTACTCTTACCTTTCTTTATTACTATTATAAAGTTATAGAACGTCTATAGCGCTCTTAGGTAAAGTACTTACTATAAGGCCTGCTACTATTAATCTAGCTACTAGTAGTTAAGGACTAGGTAAGCTACTGTCTTTAAGGCCTTACTATAAGGATACTAAGGGGTCGCTACCTCTAGTACTCTATGTTTAAAAAGGAAAGCCTAGAGTCTAACTTTACTAGTATAGATCTATATTAAAAGAGAGCTCTTGTACTTATAAAAGAGTAAGTACTTCTTAAGGACATTTACTAAGAAGGTAGGTAGCGCGGCCAGGATAGTGCCTTAGTAGTATACTAGTAAGCTATTATATTAAGACTACTATACCTTCTAGTTCTCTTATAAGGTCTCTTTTAAAAGAGAGTCCCTATACTAGTCCTTTACTTATACGGCTTAGCCTACCTTATATTTAAGTAACGTATAAGGTAGTACTATAGTAGCGCTATAGTAGTGTCTCTAGTGTTATTAAAGACAGTTCGCTACTCTATTATAGATAACTATATAAGTTTGCCCTTACTTATACATTTAAGATATTGTTTAAAGTCTGTTACTTACTTATTAAGGTAGAGGTTAAGTAGAGGTATAGCTATTTTAGTCTTAAGGAACTAGATAAGAGTTGTCTAGTACGCCCTTATAATAACGTAAAGATACTATAACTACTTTATAGTAAGGTCCTTTACGATCCCCTTAGCTTACTACCTAAAGGGGTAGTACTAGACCCTTATACTATATACTATAGTACTCTAGATTACCTTTATATAGATCTTTCTTACGTATAGTAGGCTATATCCTTATATAGACATAGTAAGCCTTATAAGTACAAACTACTAAGTAGTAAACTTTTGTTTAATAACGTTAAGGTAGCCCTTTTATCTAAGCTTTTAATCTATCTAAACTCTTAGAAAGCGCGTCTCTTAGACTAAGGGTATAACCCGGCTATTAAGGTAGACAGGCGTCGTTAGTACTACATAAGTATAAGTAAGGTAAAGGAGCTTACTCTTTTTAAGGGTAAACTCTATCTCTCTTATACATAACTATTAGCTATATACTTACTACACTCCTTTAAGGTACTAGCGTGTCTTTATCGTGTCTTTACTAAAAGCTAAGAGGTTAAGGTTATTAGTAAACCTTACTATAATAAGGCTTATATAACCTTATAGTAGCGCGTATAAGCTAGTAGTATAGAGGAGAAAGAGGATAAAAGAGAAGGGTAAGCCTTATAGTACCTTTATAGTAACTTCTTAGGGCGGCGCTACCTCCTTATTAAAGAAGAGACTAGCTGTCTGATTAGTAAGGAAGCTATATACCTACTATACGGCCTATATAAAGAACCCTAAGTACTAAAGAGTATAGAGAAAGCGTATATAGTTTACTATATTAAAGGCGCCTTTAATATTAAGTTAAAAGAAGAACGCTATAGCCTTATAGCTTTACGCTATATACGTAGCGTTAACTACTATTTTAACTATAAGGTCTATTAAACGCTATAGCTAGTTCTTTATCTATATTTCTAGAAAGAGCTCTTATAACTTTATAACGTTAGTAAAGCGCCGGCTAATTACTAACTTAATTACTTTACTTATTATATTTAAGAGTAATATCGGCCTATAGGCCTTAGTAGTTTGTTACTACTTAAGGGTCTTTTTAGGCTTATATAGTACTACTACCTTTACTACTTTAAATTACATAAGAAAGTACCTTAGCTAAAGGCTTGTAGTCGCTATTACTATAAAGAGCTTAGCTAAGGGACGCCTATATGCCTTAAGAAAGCCGGTAGGTAGTAGGTTAAGACCTAGCGCTTTTTAGGTACCTGTCTTTTAGAGAACGTTAGTAATATCTACCTTTATTATAGTATTATTAATAGTAAACTATTAGTACTACTTGTTCTAGAGGTCTAGAACGACGTTACTAAGATTAGCTATTAATTCTAAAAAGAACTATCGGCCTAACACTATTACTTTGTTATAGTAGCTTATAACTAGTGCCTCCTTATTAGCGCCTTAAAGAGGTAAGAGTAAGGCTAGTTCTAAAGGTATATAGCTATAGAGCCTAGCCTACCTCTTAAGACTCTAGAGTTTTTGTTAGTCCTTTAAGGTAGCGGTAAAGGTACTACGCTAGCTCCTAGTCTTTACGTCTTAGATTATATAGAGTTAGTAAGTACTAGCCTGCTAGAGGTCGCGCTAGTAGAGCTTAGTTAGGGTAGTAGCGTACTAATAGTACGCTACTTATACTTACTAGACGGCCTTAAGGACCTCGCTATTCTACTAGGGCTTAGTACGCCCTTAGTTAACCTTCTTTCTTAAGGTAGATATGTCTATAATACGTATAAGCTAAGAGGTAAGTAAGTTAACTACCTTATCGACCTTATAAGGTATGTCTAGCGGCTCTAAGGAGAGGTATAGCCTCCTAGCCTTAATTGTTACTAGTTCTTAGTCTATTAGGGTCTAGCTTTATCTTAGTACCTTTATAGCTCTCTCTTAGCGATCTCTTACTTAAGTAATAACCTTAATTAGCTAGGTATAGTAGTTAGATCCCTTATACCCTAGGTTACCTTAATAAGTATACTAGAGCGTTACTATAGCCTATATATAGTCGATCGTTAAGTCTTATTTATTATGTTACTACTATATTAGCTCTTCTTAGGGTATATATAGTAAGAGCTACTACTTATAGGCTAGATAAAGGAGGGTCTCTAATTTAAAGGTAGTCTTACTAGCTTTATCTTAGAGTAAGTAATAAAGGTTTATATTACTTATAACGATCTATAGCCCCTCTAGGTCCTTTTTAGTAAGCTACTAGAAAGGGCTAGCCTAGCCTAAGGAGTTAGGAATTAGTAAGTATATTAACTAGATAGTAATACCTTATAGAGTAATATAATACTAGTCGACGCCTGTCTTTACTACTTAAGTAAGAAGTAGGTACTACTTATAAACGTAGATAACTACTCTACCTTTACTCTTATAGACCTACTAGTACTTTACCTATACTAGGTAGTAGACTGTCCTTATCTAAGTATTGTACTATAGCTCTTAAATTACTATAACGTCGACTTTATAGCTATTATAAAGCGCTATTAAGGTAAGGCCGTTCCTTCTTATAGTGTTCTAGTATACTATTATTAATTTTATTACTAAGAGTCTAAGATCTATAAGTCTTACGTTATAAAGGGGTTACTAGACCCCTAGTTAGCTCCTTAGCTTAATATCTCTATAATGTCGTAGCTCTAGACTATTACTATATCTAGTACCTTAATAAGAAGGTGTCCTTACCTTACTAGAGTCTTTACTATAGGCTTCTTACTACTACCTGTCTATAGTCTCTTAGGTACTATAATCTAGTAGCTATTGTCGCTATCTTATAAGGACACTAGTGTAACACTAGGTACCTAGCTAGTAAAGCTACTCTTAGACACTTTAAACTATCTAGGCCTTTATTAATATATAGTATATGCCTACTCTTTTACCTTAAGGGCCTTAAGATATTAATAGTCTTATACTATATATAGTCTACTATAGTTTACGTATCTCTTTCTACTATTAAGTTAGGGGTACTCCTCTTTACTCTAAGGGTACGCCGCTTTTACGTAGTAGCTGTACTAGGCCTAGTTCTTATAAAACCGCCTAATATAGCTAAACTAGTAGTACTAAAAGTATCTTTAGATTTGTAGGTTAGCTAAATACAGCTTGTAGTTAAAGATCTAGGCTTACTAGATTAACCCTTGTTTATATAGGCACGTTACTATATTAGTACTCTAGAGGTATAGTACTACTATTATAAACTTTACTATAAGGGCCTTAATAGGCTTAACTTTAACCTTTATAACATATAGCGTATAAGCTTAGATCTCTACTAGTAACACTCTTAACTCTACTTATATAATCTAGTCTACTAGTAGGCCCTTTACGATTACTATAAACTTACTCTTATAGAGCTAGGCTATAGGCCTAAACGCCTTTTATACTTAGCCCTAATCTTAGATTACGTTCTTTAGTATAGCTTCTTTAAACATAAGGATAGTATTACTACTAGGTAGCTAGTAGGTCGTTACTACCTTAGCGCCCTTAATTACTATATTAGCTACTATTACTACTTTAATAGCGCTATAACGTACTAGGTCTTTTATCTACTTATCTACTCTAATCCTTAGCTCTTTAATCTACCTCTCTAGTATAACCTATACTCTTATTAGGCGCTAGCCTACTACTAACGCGTAGGTAGCCTAAAGGGCTGTTATTACTACTAGCCTTTAAAAGGCCTCTTTTAATATTGTTCTTAATTATCTAATCGTTATTAGGTTGTTGTTAGAAAAGGACCTAAGAGTATATAAGAGAGTTGTTGTGTTTATAGCTCTTGTCTTTACTACTATTGTTATTATAACAATAAGGTCGTGTAAAAGGCGTAACGCCTCTTTCTCCTTACCTAGTATTATATAGGCTTTAATTCTTTATATAATTTTCTCTGTCTTATTGTCTTTATTACTCTTACTACTCTCTAGCTCTTTACTATAGCTTTTAGTTAAGGTATAAGAGTACTAGCTCTTACTTATAAGTAGGTAGTACTAGCTCTATTTAAGTCTAGTACACCTACTATCCGTTACTATAGGCTCGCTTATAGTCTACTAGTACTCTAAAGGGTATCTAAAGGTACTAATTTTGATTCTATTGTTTGTTTTTAAGTTTTTAGGGTAGTAAGGGGCGTAGACAACTGTTGTAAAAAGTTTTTCCCCTCTTTATAAGTATAATTATAAGTAATAGTATTATTAATAAGTATACGATTCTATTACTTATTAGCTACGTTTATAAAAAGAATAAAGAGACCTTATAATAAAGTAAAGGGTCTAGATTATTATTACTATACTAGCGTTAAGCTAGTCTAACTAACTAGTAATCTTATAAGTAGTGTTATTTAAGAGGTAGTAGTAGGTTTAGCCTAGGCCTACTATCTTATAAATAAGGTACTAAGAACTTTTATATAAATTCTACTACTTATTAGAAGTAGTAAAAAGAAAAACAAAAGAGCTATCTACTATATAAGGTAAAAGGTAAGTAAAAGTAATCTTCTAAGCTAAGAGAATAAAGAAGCTAGAGTAAGTAGTAATAATAAAGTAAGTATACTTTACTACCTTTCTTACCTAAGAGAAGTGTTTAAAAAGAATCTAGCTAAAGGGTTAATAAGGACTAAAAGAGAAAAGGAGCTAAGGGAATTATACTTTATTATAAGAAGAACACTACTAAGTATAATAATTATAGATATTATCTCTTAACGCTTTCTTATATTAGTATATAAGGTTTAAAAATAGTATTTTAATATAGTAAAGATAGTAACCTTAAGAAAGTAACTACTCTATACTAATAGGCTCTTACCGCTATATATGTAGTAAGTATACTACTAATCTTAGGTAAAGGTTAGTAAAGAATAGTACTAATATAAGATAGTATATATACTACTTTATAATATAAGTCTACTTTAGTAACTAACTAATAAGGTAGTAACGCCCTTTATAGTACTACCTTTTCTTTAGTTAGTTATAGTAGGCCCTTTTTCTTTTCTTTTCTTATTCTTATCCTTATCTTCTCTTCTTTCTCTTTCTCTTTCTTTACTAGCCTTACTAACTCTTTTTTTCTTCTCTCTTCTCTTATCCTCTTTAGTATCTTCTTCTTTAGACTTCTTAGTACCCCTTTTTTAGACTTAGACTAGTATATCTCTTACTAACTTATTAAAATAGTCTAGGTTATTATTATTATTAATATTATCCTTATCTTTATCTCTTTCTTTATCTTTATCTTTATCCTTACCCTTATCTTTCTCTTCTTTCTCTTTCTTTACCTTATATACTATAGCTACTACTTCTTACTTAAAGAAAGTAGTATACTTTATATAAATAGACTAGATAAAGGAAATTAATAAGAAGGTATCCTAAAGAGGTAGTAAAGCCTTAGTTCTATAAGTATATATATTCTTAGCTAGGCCTTTCTTTTTCTTCTCTCTTTACTTTATCTTTATCTTTATCTTAGTTATTACTATTATTATTATTTATACTACTATCTTTATTATTATTATTATTATCTTTAGCTTTAGCTTTAGCTTTAACTTTAGCTAGGCTACTACTTTCTCTAGTACTACTCTTAATCCTAGCTTAGCTAGTGTCCTCTCTTTTTCCTTTCTTTACTTAGTAAAGGTAAGAGATAAAGAAAGACGCGGGTTAGCTATAGATATAGGCTACTTAGTAGGCTTTAGCTACGTAAAGTAAGAGTATTAGTCTATAGGTAAGTAATAAAGGGTACTAATAATAAGGAATATACAAACCTTTAATAGAGTATCTAGACTAATCTAGGTAAAACCTTTTTTTAGCTCTCTAAAGGTAGATTTATAAGTACTAAACATTATAAAGAGGCTAGGTAAAAACATCTTAGACCTACTTTAAGAAAGAGTAAAAAGGTTATTATTATTAATATTATTATTATTATTAAATTTACTTAAGACATAAGCGTTAGATTATATAAAGATAGACTAATTATTAGCTAAATCGTTATATATCTTTACTATAAAAGAACTAGCCTAAAGAGGCTTACTAGTATAGATACGCTTACTAGTAGACTAGTAAAGTAAAGAAGAGTAGTTACGTCTTTACTTTTATAAGGTTATAGTAAGGGTAGTGTAAGGTATCTTAAAGGAAAAGACGATTAAGAGATATTAAAGTTACTTTAGGATTTTAGTTTTAGAAAAGAGAGTTTAAGAGTAGATAAAAAAGAAGAAAGGGTTAAGAGTAAATTAGTAAAGAGAAAGGTAAAGAAGTAAGATGTTTATATAAAATATAATAAAGACCCCTTACTAGTAAGTAACTAAACAAGTAATAAGAACTAAACTAGATTTAGTATAGAATAATAATTAAGATAATAATTAGGACAGCCTTAGGCCTATATTAAGACAAGCTTATATAACGTCTTAGCTAGTAAATAAAGGCTATACTTAATACGCGTATAAAACTAGTACCTAAAGTAGTTATAAAAGTAATTTATAATATAAAGAGAAGAAGAGGCTTATAAGATTAGGATTTTTTATCTTAAGAGTTAAAAGAATAGTGTATAAACAAATAAAGAGTAACCTTTAAGTAAGAACTAAGGTAACTATAAGTAGTTATTATTTTCTTATTTTTATTCTAAGAATAAAGTAGAGTACTAGAAGTAGTCTAGTATATATAAGGCGTACTATATCTATAGTAATATCTATAGGCTTATATAAAAGAGATAAGGACATAACAAAAGGACTAGTAATATAATAGTGCCTTAGTAAGAGGGTTTTATTTTCTTTCTTTCTTATAGAACTATATATATACTAAAACTTAGATTAAACTCTTATAGTACCTAGTATAGGTATTTAATAGAGGAAGATGTTACTACTACTACTACTATACGTACGGAATAGAATGGAGGGGGGTGGAGGGGTATAGGCGTTTTTTATATATAAGGTACCTTTTTGTTAGGGGGATGTTAGAGATATCTATAAAAAAAAAAAGACAAAAATACCAAAAATCAACCCCCTAACCCTTCCTCCCCCCTTCCTCCCCAAAAATCCAAAAAATATCAAAAAATAAAAATCAAAAATCAAAAATAAAGATAAACAAATGACCTACGCAGGGATCGAACCTGCAATCTCTTGATTCGTAGTCAAGCGCCTTGCCATTGGGCCAGCAGGCCTGTTGTTTGTTTGTTTGTTTGTTGTGTGGTTTTTGGGTTTGGGGGTTTTGGGTTTGTGAAGCGAGGTGGGAAGCGAGGTGGGGGGGTTGAGGAGGGATGAAAGACTACACACTCTCTCTTGTGTAGTTTATCGGGTAGGTAGGTATGCTTCTTCTTCTAGATTCTGGATATCGATCTGGTAAGAGAAGTAGGTTCTTTTAAATTTTTGTATTATTATTCATATCAATATCAATATCATAATACCCGTACCGTACCTACTTATCTACCTTACCTTACCACTCATCAATCAATCAACCAAACCAAACCAACCCAACCCAACCGATCAACCAAACCAAGCCTAAACACCAACCAACTCTGCCCTTCCCTTCCCCAAAAATTCCCACCTCCCTTCCCTTAAATAAAAGCATAAACAATAAGAATTACGCCACTATATCCTGGATAACACATATTTGCATAGTAAAAAAAGGACAAGAAAAGAGATGAGTCGTATGTCTTCGTAGCGCCTGTGCGTGCGATGGTTTTGCGTAAAAGGAGGGAATGCCGAGAGGGGGTTGGAAAGAGAATAGAATAGAATAGAATATGATATGGTGATAAAAGTATGTGTAGAGAAGGTAAAGAAGAAAAATAAAAATAAAGAAGAGGTCGTGCGTGTGTATTGGGTGAGGACCAGAAATTCGATCGCATAGCTTTTTACATGTTATCCACCCCCTCTCTCTCTAAAACATATATATATAATATAAACGAAAAAAGCAAAGGAGTTTTCTACTTTTTAATATGATAAAGAATGAATGAATGAAGAGGAATGAAAAATTGTTGCTGGATATCCCCAATCCCAGGAACTGGTATCTTGATAGAAAGGAATACAGTTTTGACGCCATGCCGTGGAATTCGATCGAAACCTCCTAGTACATGATGTTCGTAACTATTACAGGACCATCGCCGGGTCGTTTGGGTGCATGAGAAGACAAGATTATTGTATGTGTGCAGGTAGGGAGAAACGAAGGTGCTAGAAAATCAACCGGATTTCGTAGCCCTCGGTGTGGATAGTGTCGTCGCTGTCGTCGTCGACAGCCATGTCCCACTCGTGTTTGAGCTCTGATTTGATTTGCACAATCTCCATAATGAGATCTTGACCCTCGGCAAGCTCACTGATCACGTCGTCGTCTACTTCGACTTGGAAGCCTCCCTTGGTGACATGGAGCATCCGCAGGATTTTGCTCGGCTCGAGATTCCATTTCGCGGCTATTCTGCTCGTGAAATCCTTCAGCGTGCGCTCCGCGAGATAGATCGCTCGATGATACTCATGCCTATCGGGATGGGCAGGATCTCGATGGAGGATATAGAAACAAGCCACGGACTTGACCAGACGCTCGGGTGGTGGCTTGTACGAGGGATCAACCCCCAGTGCTTCGATCCAGCTGCTTGGCTTCCCTGTCTCGTCCGTCTTGGCTACTTTGGTGAGCTGATCAGGAGGACTGGCTAGTTGCTGGGGAGCTGATGAGTGGACGTCTCCGGGAGCGAGGAATTCGGTCCACGGAGGCGGCGCAGCGGTGCTGTTCAACCCTTGGGACGAGATTGATATCGAACTTGGAGTAGGCGAGACGAGCGATGGCGTGGAGTGATCGCTGCTCATCGGGCGCCGTAACACGTTTGCCTCAACCTTTGTAAGATCGAGTGGCTCACCAACCAGAGCTACTGGATGGAGATCCGGATCATCATGCTCTTCGCCCCGGAGATAAAGTATGCTCACTGATCTCGTGCTCGTGAGCATATCTTGCATGGTCTGGAGCTTAAACATAAGGTCATCTTCAATCGGAGATCGTCCGGCTGATGAAGCAGATGACGTTGACCAAGTCCGCTTGTGTTTCTGAACCCTCCCTGACCTTTGAGCCGCCTGGCCTTGGGTTGATACCGAACCGTGACGTTTCTTCTTACCGAAATCTTTCATTCCGGTTTCAGCCTGGGCGATCTGCTGCCTGAGCTTGTCAATGGTTTTCTTGACATGCGCGATGTCATTTGATAGTTTGCGTTCGGCCCCATGGTCCCTGAAAAGCTTCACTTTGCAGAAGGCTACCTCTGAGAAGCCCGCGGCGGCGGAATGCGGCGATCCAATCGGGATGCTCTCAGTCTTAGCACAAAGCCGTACAGGAATGCCTTTCACGCCCTTGGAGTGGCTAAAATCCGTGGAGAGGAAGTTGAAGCGGACTGCAATGCTGCATTCTGCAGAGCCATTGACACCCGGAGTCCATATGACGGAGAAGCCATCGAAAGATGCGGTATCGAGTTGCACCCGAGTCTTCTTGTCGTCACCCTCGGCGGGTTGATTAGCCTCGACATACTCAACAGCTTGAAGCTTGCCGCCCCGTTGATGGGCTTCGTTCGTCCCTCGTCCCTCCTTCCACAGCTGCCAACACGTTGCCGGCCGCTGTCGCTGTTGCTCGTCTTCAAACGAGATACGAACAAAGGTGCGGTAGCGAGTTCCGGGAGGAATAGGGATAGTCGGCGCAGTATCGACAATCAAAATCGAGTAAGCTTGTCCTTTGTTGAGATACGTAACCGGAATCTCGTCTGCGTGCTTGATCATCGCCGTTGGTGCGTTCAACGTGACGCGGAAACGGAACTTCTCAGCTGGTGAGGGCTCTGGCGCTGCCATAGCCATATCATATTGGGCGGGCTGGAAGGCCATAATCGGCGAATGGTGCTGAAGATTGGCATCCATGGATCCCATCCGGCCTCGATCATCCATTGGAGAAACAGAGACATCCTGTTCCATTGTCTCATAACCCGTATCCTGGTGCACAAACGAGGATGGAGCGTATGATACCTGCTGGGGCTGGTGCTGATGATGCTGTTGCTGTTGCTGCTGAGGCGGATGGCTAAAGGGATTGTAATTTTGAAACTGGGGATTCATGTCATGACTGAAAGCAGACATGTTCATGAGGCCGCCATGATGGAGACCGTCTGCTGAGGAAGGGTCGGATAAGGGTGTTCCAAGCCCCATACCCAGACCTATCCCAGGGGTGTGGAGGTCGCCAGCCTGGGGATGATATAGAGTATTCAAGCCGCCGGGCGGAGGAGTGTAGTATCCCGGGGGCTGGTTTGCAAAAGACGTAAAGGCGAACGAATTGGGATCGAGGAGGGAGGGCGTGAATCGCCATGGTTCATGCTGCGCTCTAGGTGTCGGATCAAGGTCTTTCATATCTTCACTGCCCACACTGTGATGTCTGCTGGGATCATGTCAGCGACGCTCGGGAGGAGATGGCACCGCCTGGGCAGATATTGGCAAAAGGGGGATTTGCGCAGGCGAAGATAAGGGGGCTCGGAGGGCAAACACACCTATCTGGTTGGGGACCAGCAGCAATTGTACCGTCGAGTGAAGTGTTCCCCGAACTGGAACCCCCTTGAGAGGAGAGCACTACACTTGGGAACTTTTGGCGAAAGTGGGCGATGAATTCATCGCCGGGTTTTTGTGAAGACGTCCTGGAGCGCGCAGATGTTAGTTTCTCGACATGCAGACCCAAGTGCCCAACACCCAACATCCAACAGTGGCGGCGCATCGCGGTCTAAAGCCGCGCAACTGCGAGGCGGGATTCTTCCCTTGCGCGCCCCCTCGGCGGTCCCAGGGGTGAGGGCGCTGCTTACCGATTTCGAAACATCTGGATATATGGGCGCCGAGCCTCTCTCGGGCTCTTTCAGTCAACGCTGGCTGAGCGCGCGTATGTTTTCTGGGGGGAGGCAGAGTGCGGAGGAAGCACGACAGTCGGTCAAGGCCATATACTCGCACTCGTCCAGGATCGCAGAATAGACTCCAGGCTGAGGAGCATGGGAGACGGGGACGGTGGAGAGCAGGGCGACGGGGTGTAGCGAACGTGACAAGGCCCGTTTACAGTCGCGTGTCTGCTTGGGGAGCGAACGGGGGAGTTATATGGGATATGGGATTCGAAGGCTGGAGGCAAATATGCAGTGGAATGTATATGTCGGAGCGATGGACTTATGATATGGGGTTCTGGTGGTTAACACGCATGGGGGGGACATAAGGCGGCAAAAGAGCAGCAGTAAAGAGGAGAGGAGGAGAGGAGAGTAGAGCAGACGGACGAGCAGCACAACCGAGTAACAGAGTAACAAGCAACAGTAACGGGTGATGAAGATGTGGATGGATGGGGGAGGGAGTGGCAATGGAGAGAGAGAGACCCACGTCGAGTGAGAGAAATGTCAGAGACGCTCTCTCTCGGCTGTGGTACCCTTTTCCCTTTTCCCTTTTCCCTCGTCCCATCTCTCTCCCTCCTCTCGCATCTCTCTCTCTCTGCAGTTCCCTCCCCGTCCTACATCCCCCGCGGTGCGTTCAATGACGACGGTGCAGTCGAGGGCCCCAGCCACAGCTACGGAAAAGGGGCAACGATCGCCGCGGGTGGGCAAAAGCGATGGGCGATAGGCGATGGGCAACGGATGGCAATTTGATATGCCCATGCGTTGCTGAGGGGCCTTTCCGAGACCCCGCATGCAATAGTCTGCAGCTATTGCCGCATCGTGCGTGCGAATTGTGGAGATGCCATGGGGGCCATGGGGCCATGGGGCTGGTGTTGCGACTGTCAGTTCTGTCAAGTGTTTTTTCCAGTCGTGTTCACGTCTTTTCGCCCTCAGGGGTAAAAGATAATAATAATAATCAATCGATGATGCCCCTTAGTACGTTCGTTCCTCTGCTCAACACGCACGACTACGGCCCTTCGTCTCCGCTGCCCGGCCGGGGCGACCCAGGAATCCAGGAGTCCAGGACCCAGCGCAATCCACTTCGGCGTCATCCGGTTGTTGGCCCATCTCTTGGCCATCTCTCGCCCATCATCGCCCATCGTCGCCCGTCCCTCGCCCATGGCCGCCCATCCCTCGCCTCAAGACCCGGTCGATGACGACACTGGCAAGGCACTGAGCCACAGCCCGCCCGCCGATCCCCGTGGAAGATTCGACGGCGTCAAACGGCAGCCCGTCACTGCACGCCGCAAGCGCATTACAACAACCATTAATACACTTATGTCCGAAGGCCGAAAGTAACCAGGTACTCGGTCAGTGTGAATTGCCGGGGATGGACAAGTGCCTATGACAGCAGAGTGCCAGAGTCCCCGTAGTCTGCGTGGGCTATTGTGATGATCGTGTCCCCTACATACGTAATGCCCATTACCTGCCCACCCAGCACCGCCACATGTGTTGTGTGGCAGCAATCGAGCACACACGGAAGAACCTCCGTACTACGGTGTACTGCCTGTACTGCCCGTACTGCCCTCGCACAGAATGCGAATGCGCTGGTCTGAAGCAGAAGCCCTGTCCTCGATTCGAATCCGGGGTAGTGTGTGTGCCCCTGGCTGGCCGTTTGCCCATGCTGATGTATATGTACCTGATGACACTCAGCTCACGGCTCTCACCACGCTCTTCAGACCAATGCTCTGGCCGAAGGAGGTTTCATTGCCGACTTGGACTCTCTTCAATATTTTGTATACACTTTCCGCGCAACAGATACATCATCCGAAACCAGCCGCTTGTCTCCCACGCCCTACGAGGCTACACAACGGTTCCAGCCACAGGCACCGCTCGTATTGCGCAGGGAGTCTGACACAATCAAATAGACTTCGCCCCGGTCCCTCCAAGCTTCTTCACTACTGTGTCCCGACGTTGGCCTCGAGCATGGTCGTGCACTATTCGCTGTGGATGTGCGTGCCATGCGACAGGTACATCCATGACCCATGAGCCACCAGGACGCGCGTGGGATGCTTCTTGACAGCTCCTTGTCCCATTTCCCAGCGTGACACTTGCAGGTGGTGCTGCTCATGCATCGGACCAGTCGACCTTACAGATAGATATCCCTGAGATCTCCCTGAGATCTCCAGTATTTTCTCTTTGCCCTCCCTCTCCAGTACCTTACCATCTCCATTACCCTCTGCTCCATTGGTCTGGTGCCCTACCTGTCCTACACTAGCTGTTAGAGTGAGTTTGTACAACCACTTACATGTTTGGTTCTATTTTAAGTCTGTTCAGTCTGTTAAGACGGTTTACGTCTGAACCTCGAGAGTTCGCCACTGCCGGCAGTTTTACCTGGGCGCTCCCCTCCACATCCGCCAATAGTGCAGGTTCAGAAGGCTGGATACGAGGTCCAGGTAAGTAAAGTGTTGATGCAGTAACTGTAGGTGGTACGAAGCTATATAGCTATTCGATGAAAGGGCAGCGATGAGTCTTCTCCCTCTATCGCAAAAAGTGTTTGAGGTCTCGTTACTCTATCCTTGGCCCCTTTGCCCTTTGCCCTTTGCCCTTTGCCATAGCATGAAGCGGGGCCGTCAAATGGCTGTGGTTGGTTAAAGATACAAAACCCACCGGTCGAGAGCTTTCGTCTCGTGGGCGAATCGATTGGTAGGGACGACGTGACTCGAGGAGAGCACGCTTTCATAGGCAAAGAAGATATGGTCCTGACTGTGCATCCTCTTGAAGCTTCGAGTCCTCTCCTCCCCCTCTGCAGGAGTTTTGAGATGGGCTTATGATGCCGCCTTCTTCTTGCCATGGTGGACTCCCCTCCCAGCTTCTTTGCGTTTCCTCTTCTCTCTCCATAGTCCTAGTATAATCCGCCATCTTCGACTGGTTGTCGTGCTTTTGTCTTCCCAAGGTTCACTATCGGCGGCTCTTATCGCTTGGGCCCGAAACACAAACGTCACTACCAACGCTCTCGGTCCTTGAATCTTTCGTCCAATACACCGCAGACAGATCGCGACGCTGATATCCATATACACACCACACACCCAGACAT
Organism: Amorphotheca resinae ATCC 22711; assembly: GCF_003019875.1. Taxonomy (NCBI): domain Eukaryota; kingdom Fungi; phylum Ascomycota; class Leotiomycetes; order Helotiales; family Amorphothecaceae; genus Amorphotheca; species Amorphotheca resinae. Next base: position 410,291 of record NW_020194484.1, read on the forward strand.
CCGATCCATCACACCACTGCCTATAGCCCTTCCTCCCCATCCCGCACGTATCATTAATGATGGCCTCCGCATCATCGGGATCCTTTGAGGATTCGCCCGACGCCTCCACGACCCCTTCGACGGCATCCGACTCATCCTCCGCACAACCCCATATGCAGGAGAAATCTCCTGATGATACCTCGAAACTTCGCATGTTCTTGAGCATCCTGCGGAAGTAAGCGTCCCGTTCCCGCGAGCTTCGCCTGCATTGCCTGTTCCTTGTCCACACCGTCGTTTGTTCAGGGTGGCGTCGCCGTTTGCCTCTGCCATTCTTCTGCGTCTGGTCTCGAGGGCATCTCTCCTCTGGGCGGTTCCTGCTTGGATCTCCTCTCGCTAACATTCCTTCCCTTGTCCAGGTTCATCGGCGTTGCCGACATTGCTTCCGTGCGATTCTCGCTGCCGGCGCAGCTCCTGGAGCCCACCCCGAACCTTGAGTACTGGAACTATCTCGACCAACCCGATACATTCATCGCTATCGGGGACTCTGATGATCCGCTGGATCGGATGCTGGAGGTGTTGCGATTCTGGTTCACGAAGGATCTGAAGTATGTCAAGGGGAAGCCATGCAAACCGTACAACTCCACGCTTGGCGAATTCTTCCGGGTAAGGGAGGCAATGACAGGACCGCGAGCGCGTCGCTGACTATCAGATAGTGTAACTGGGAGGTGGAGGACACGGCTCCGCCTATCTCTACGATCAAGCAACAGACCGCTCCGAGCAGCGCAGCGTCGTCGGTGAAATCGGGGACAGCCTCAAGGAATTCCACGGCCGCACCCAAGAAACCTGTCAGGGTATCATATCTCACAGAGCAGACCTCCCACCACCCTCCCGTCTCGGCATTCATCGTCGATTGTCCCGAGAAGGGTATCACGGCGCGAGGCTTTGATCAGCTCTCCGCAAAGTTCACGGGTACGAGTATCAAGGTGACACCGGGAGAGCACAACCTCGGGATCTTCATCACATTGGCAAAGCGGGACAATGAGCAATACCAACTCACGCATCCGGCCGCCCACCTGGGGGGTCTTTTACGCGGAAGTCTCAGCGTGACGGTCGGTGATCAATGCTACATTACTTGTGCGAAGACCAGGATAAAAACCATCCTCCACTATATCGAAGAGGGATGGCTCGGAAAGACGCAGAACAAGGTGGAGGGGGTGATCTTCCGCTACGATCCCGAGAACGACAACAAGAACAGGATACGGGATGTGCCAGAGAAGGATATCCTGGCCCGGATATCAGGCAACTGGCGAGAGAGGTTATTCTTCTCCCTCGGACCGAAATCTGTATGATCCCCTCTATCATCGTCTCAACCATTCTAACATATACCCAGGATACCCAAACCCTCCTAATCGACCTCGGCCCCCTCTCCGTGGCGCCCAAGATCCTACCACCCTTGGACAAACAACTCCCCAACGAATCCCTCCGCTTCTGGTCCGGCGTCACCAACGCCATTAAATCACGGCAATTCTCCCGGGCCACGTCCCTGAAACAAGAGCTCGAAGAGCGCCAGCGCGAGAAAGCAAAGCAGCGCGAAGAGAGCGGCACGAAATGGGAACCGCGCTTCTTCACGGGCGCCGTCACGCCCCTCGGCCGTCCCGAGCTCACCGAGGATGGGAAAGAGGCTCTGCAGGGACTGCAAGAAGGCCGGTGGGAGTTAAAGGAGAGTCTTGTCACGGGTGCATAGCGAGCGAGCGTCATATATCATAGTAGGATAAGCTGGGCTGGGCTGGGCTGGGCTGGCTGGGCTGGGCCGGGGGCTTCTGAACATAGTGCATGTAGCGGAGCGATTACAGGTTTTTTTCAAACTTCCTCCTATAGATCGATCGATTGCATAGAGATTTCTTTTGGTTCGTTGACACATTGTTTTTGTTTTTTGTTTTGAGAAAGGGATCACACACACTCACAAATCCCTCCGTCTCGGTGGTTTTGGATTTATACAAAATATCCGACAAGCAAAGCAAAGCATGGCATTGCATTGCATTCGCTCGCTTTATCTCATCTCATCTCATCTTCTGTGTTTATACTTTTAAGGGGGGCGTTAGGGATTATGCATCGCATCGCAGAGCAGAGCAGAACAGAACAGAGCAGTACATCAATCACATGGCATCACATGGCATCACAGTACATCAATCACAGAACAGTACAGAGCAGATCACAAATTCAAGGGTACCTACCATATTCATATTTATATTTACATAAGGTACATAGCATAGCATAGCATAGCATAAACCATGGAATGGACTGAGTTAGAAGAGAAGAGGATACTTCCTCGTTAGAAGTGTATATAGGGAAGTAAGAGAGAGAGAGAGTTCTATCATCTCTCATATCTTCTTTTTTTTTCTTTTTTTTTTTTCTTTTTTGAGATGTGGTGAGATGTGATAATGTAGGGATGGGATAATATCTCCCCCAAAACCTTAGGTACCTTACCTAGGTATCCAATCTTATCTTAGAGTATAGGGTAGCATAGCATAGCATGAAGGATATTTTTTTTTTTTGGCGATATAAGATATTTTGATATATTGATATATGAGGGGAGGCCCAGGCTGGCGGGCGGGGGATTGGAAGGGGGTGGGGAAAGGGTGGGGGGGGGGGGGGGGGGGGGGGGGGGGGGGTTGTATATTATCACATTTCACCACATCGAGAAACAATATAGGATAGGTAGACTTCTCTTTCTTCCCTATATATATACGTCTAACTAACTCTGCTACAGTAAAGATATGTATGTAGGAAGATAGATAGATGTATGATAAGGAGATTGATTGATTGATTGATTGACTAGGTAACTGTAGAGGGAGGGAGTTAAGTTGGGGGGGTGAAAATGGAATGGAAGGGAAGGGATAAAATGAAAATGAAAATGAAAATGAAAATGAATGAAAATGAATTGGGCGGGGAAGAGGGGGAGAAGGGGGGGGGGGGGATGTTGTTATTATTTTATTATTATTCTAGTTAAGGTAAGGTAAGGTAAGGTACGGTATGTTGTGTTGTGTTGTTGTGTTAGAGCATTGTGATTGATGATGATACGCGACCCCTTTTATGCCGAGGTATCTGAGATTTTTTTTGGATTGCTGGCATAAGAGTAAGTAGGTATGGCTCAATAACATTCTCCCTCTCAGCATCTGGCATAAGAGATATAGCTCAATATCAATCTCGACCCTCAGCATCAACCCACATCCCAATCCAACAAAGCAAACACATCACTCAAATATTAATTCATTTATACAATGCATTGGATTCATTACATTGGATCTATGCTACTGCGGCCGCAACCCTGAGTAGTCCCATCTGGATATCCATCTGCCTCCAATAGCTCGTAGAAAGTACACTGGTCTCCAGGCCAGCCGAGACCTCGATGCACCGAGACTCGCTGATTCTGCCAGACCGGGACGTGGGTTAATGATACCCGAGATGCGGGACCCGGGATATCGTGCGAAGGGGAAGGGGAATGTGGGGGGGGGGTGCAAGAAATTGCCCGAAGAGATCTGAAAGGACTGGACGGTGTGACACAAAACGTTTAGCCAAACGCTTGTTTATCGTAGATGATGCCTGGTAGAAAGCCATCCCTCGACGCAAGGAGTATGATTTCGTAGCTCATCTTACGCCACACCTATACAACACCAGAGACCAGAAACACAAGAGAGACCAACGCAGACCATATCGAGCCGTGGAGCAAGGACCGTGAACGCCGTGATGATAAGAGAAGGCTAAATGACATGGGAACTCGTCCGGATAGTAGATCATGCGTTGGTAACCTGGACCTGTCAGTATGCTGGATCCACTCGGCAAGCGACAAACGTACCTTGAGGATCCTCCTCGAATAGTCTTGGTTGTCTGCAATGCTTCCGTCACTCATCCTCCGTTGAGCCATCACGGCTGGATCGAGACGTGTATCGGTGGTTGGCGGCTTGCCACCACCAATAAACTGACTAACGGCTGCATTTCTTCGGTACTCTTCTTCCACCTGGCGGTTTCTGCGGCGGCGCATGAATAGGAAAGCTCCCCCGAGCGCTGCAGCCACCACGACAAAGCCAACAACGACGCCCGCGGCGATGGCAGCCTTGTTGGTGCCCGACGATTTCTTCGCATCGGCTGCCGCGGCAGACGTTGCTTGAGAGGCTGCCGTGACAATAATTGTTTGTCCTATCTAGAGTCAGATTTTGCGCGTTGGGATCAGGGTAAGGGGGTGCTCACCTCCGACTGTCACCACGGACGGTTGCGCTGACGTTGTAGGAGCAACGGTCGGAGGGGGGACGGAGCTGGAGGAGGTTGATGATGATGATGAAGATGATGAGGACGAGCTGGAGGAACTGGTATCACCACCTTCCAGGGTCCCAACACCCGTCAGATAAAGAGAATAGTATCCGTTACCACCACCTGTATAATCACATTAGCGTGACCCCATGTTTCTAATCGAGGTATGCCTACACATCTCTTGGGCCCCAAATCCTGCGCATGGCGAGTTGCACTTGGAATCGTCGACCAGACTTGACGCCGGAGGGAGGGAATTTCCACACCAGCAATCGGTCCCGTTGGTAGTCGCCTCTACTGAGTCTCCTTTAGGAGCACACACATTTTGTTGACAGTGACCTTTGGTCTGCCAGGTATATGTGTCGCCGAAGGTCAGCCCGCTATTCGATGAGTAGCACCCCTTGCTGACCACTGCAGCGTATTGTCGGGGCTCGAGATCCGGAATTGGTTCGGCGGCGAGGACATATGAAGCACTGAGGATGGCGGTTGCCCAGGGGAGGGAGAATATTGATTTCATGATGGGCGTCTGGGTTGATGGCCGTGGCCGTGTGCCTTGGGGTTGATGGACAGGTCAGATCCGGGGAGATATTCGAAATGACCGTGGATGCTGTCGGCGGTGTGTATATTATTTCAGAGACGAGGGGCGTCGACGAGCATAAACAAGCAGAGCGACGTGATAGATGGGGGTATCTGAGGTTGATAGGCGGAGGTATTAGTCGTCGATGAGGATGATTGACGGATGATGGTGAATGTTGATTGATGTTGTTTGTTGCTGGGCAAAAAAGGTCACGCCGGGTGATGGTGGCCCTTGAGGGGGAGAAAGGACGCGCGAAGAGAGAGGCCGTAACGAGTGTGCCTCTTAGTCAAGGAATGAATGTCGTGCGGGCGGAAGAAGGGGGGGGGAGGAGAGAGGAGTTGATTAGAAGAGGACGGGAATCATCGAAGGGAATATAGAGGGGGGGGATCGATGATTGATGATGAAGCAAAGGCGGTGGATGGATATTCGATGGGGCCAGCAGAGAGGGAGGAGGGAGGGAGGAGAAGAGAGGAGAGGAGAGGAGAGAAGGGCGGATGAGGGAATGAGAGAGAGAGAGAGGGAAACAAGAGAGACAGAGCGAAAGCCACACAGCGCAGAGCCAGAGAGACAACAAGAACCCGGCGCTGGAGACTGGAGTGGAGCCCCTGGGAAATTAGATCTGACTGAAGCCCGTTCCCACTGCAGACCGGCGTGACACTATGACGGCGCGGCCCTTTGCTAGGCCAGGAACGCGTTGTTGCGGCCACCCCAAGCGAGCCGAGCGCCAGACCCGCCCCTGCTGATTGGCTCGCCTGGTGCGCCCTTCCCCGGCTCGTATAGGCCCACGCCCCCTTTTCCTTCGAGGCTGTCGAATGGTTCTGCGGCGTAAACTGCCCAGTCGTGCCTAGGGAACAAAGGACAAAAATGCACCGCATTACTCGATTCCCCCCCCCGGCCATGAGCACTGCGAGAGCGAGAACTGCTTCCTGTTTCAACCCGTGAAACGTTATCCACCGCTCCGCAGCGAATATCATCTATCATCTATCATCTATGGAACTGCAGTCCACCTCCAGACTCCCGCCCTTCCCTTGGCAAACAGAAGAACAGAAGTCTACAGAGTCCCGCCTATTCTATTCTATGTGAGTCGTCGCTGGCCCGCCCCAGGCCTTTTTCTCTCCATTCTCCGCCCCGGTCAGCGTTCAAGCGACCAACCGTCCCTCCCCCCCCCCCCCCCCCCGTCCCATCTCGGCCAGGGGACGGGCCCCGGCCATCGAATAAGAATCCGGCCAGTTCCCCCTGCCAGCCTGATACGTGACCTCGTCCCTGGCCCAGTACACTGGCCTCCCACTCCCAGACTCTCCCAGACTCCCAGTCCCAGAAGAGCTCGCTGGGCCCTCGGACTGGTCGGCACCCCGGAGAATTACTAGAACATGTCTGACTGGTCACTGGCCGTTCCCCGACCCTATCCAGGAGCAGACTCGTTCCTCTGTTCCTCCGTACGCTTGTGCACTGGGCCTTTGCTTGGAGATATCGAGGGTTTATGCTTTCCGGACTGGTCGTGTGCGTTTTTCTGTGCTGGCCCAGATCTCTTGCGATGCTGCTATTTTCACATCCACACATACTGAATTATGTCTCGTGTATCCACCTCCTTCCTATCCGTACCCGTCCATCCCCTGTTCAGGACCAGGCCAGAGCCTAGACGTTGCATTCCTTCCAATCCCCCTCCCAACCATTCTACCGCACTGCCTCAAGCCTCCAAATTGCCACCAATATACGGCTTCTATTTTTGGACTTCGATTTGAGGCGAGAGGATCGAGAACCTTTCACGTGATCGAACCCTTTCGAATCTCATGCGGTTATCCGGACTCTCCCGATCGATTGTGCGCCTATGACATGACTGACATCCCTTTCCAGCACCTTACAAGTAACTGGTCTTGGCTTACTAGGTACTTTCATTGTATGTCATTGCCGTCCAAGTCTGCTTGCGGTCTGCTTTCATCTCATGAGTCACCTGCTCCTTCCTCGCTCCTCTCTTGCCCCGACGAGAGGGGAGTTCTGGGACGTGTTTCCTCGACGCTTTGTCCCCTGGCCGAGGACGAGAGTGGTGATCGTGATGCATTTTGATAGATGGGCTAAGAAAAGGACCAAGATATGTTGAGGTTTGCTCGCGTTCTCAAACTGCCATTCATTTCTATCTCATTTCCTATCATTGGGCTTCCACAGCTCGGCCGAGTTTTATCTCTCCTTCTAAATCGCGAGCTTCGTGCCGTATGCATCGATATGCGAAAGAGGGTAAGGGAGACATGTAAACACTCCCTTCTAATCCCCTATATACCCCCCTTATGATATCAGAATAGAATCTTGACCTTGAAAACCATCACTCCTGTCCTCGGCGCAGCGCTACTCCTCCCATCTCTACCCGCCTGCACTCCCCGGACCAGATATTGCTGTGACTCTTTAGCGGTTGGAGTCCCGCGTTCGAGAACTGAGAGCTCCATCTACCATCGCCAGAAGCTTGTCCACCATGCAGCGTTTGTTGCCGCAGGTCTTTGTATATTGGCTTTCTCCGACCCGAGGTCATAGAATGAATGATTCTGTTGTATATGGAGGTCGATAGAACAGGCTAGTGTGTAAACTTAGGCGGCATCTCACATCCCCATAAGACTTGTGACGTCCGACAGATGCAAGAGCTGGGAGAGGTTAACCGTCCGATCTGGGCTGTCTTGGATGATATGGGAAGTAACGGCGCTCTCCTCGAGGAGTATACTGGGAAGAACGTCCATCACCCCGAAATCTGCTACGGTGGGCGTTGCCACCTCTCCTGTCTTCCTGTCCAGACGAAGACCCATCTCGACCTTTTCCAACGGCCTCATTGTACTGCACATGGCGATCCCAATCCTCCAGAGAAGTATACGGGCTCCTCAGCCAGGCCCTCAACTCATGCAAGAAGAGCCGCGTGTTCTCCCTCCCCAGGAACTCCTGCAGCATGTCCTCGGCCTGCCCGCCCGCGCCCTGCATATCCACCGTCTTCAGAATCGCCACGATATACTCCAGCAGGAACTCGGCATTGTTGGCTCGCCGGTCCGAGCCCGATGCGTGGTCGGGGTTCAGGAACTCGAAGACTTGTAGTTCTCGCCGGATCCATTTGCGCGCCCGCGATACCAGCTCTGCATCGCGGCTGAACAGCTCCGGCGTGAGGTCCCGGAATCGTGAGACCCGGTTGCTCCCCACGTGCAGAGAGTAGAGCTGATTGCGGTAGATGTGACGGCGGCGTAGGAGGGCCTCGTCAGGCGTGGGAGGGGTTCGTGGGATGAAGGGGCGCCTTGGACGGTAGGGCCTTCTTGCTCGAGGGTCGAAGTTGCGAGGATTCGGCGCGCTCGGAGGATCTGCGGCTTTTGTAGGGACAGGAACAACATAAGTCTTGTGCGCTTCGCCGCTCGCAGATCCGTACTGGACAGTCTTGATGTCGGCCTTGCAGAGAGGACAGGAGGGCTGTTCCTGGAGCCAGCTGATCAGGCATAGGAAGTCGAAATTGTCATGCTTGCAAGGTTGGGCGATAGCCTGCTCGGAGATGCGCTCGAGGCATATCACACAACAGCTCTCTTCCGCATCATCAGCACTGCCATGGATCTCAGCAAGTGTGGCCTGGAGGATTTTGGACCTGGCATCTAAGTCCTCGTGTTCCATGAAGAGGATGTTTGTCCAGCCATGGGAAAAGTCGTCGCTTGGCGATGATCTTTGGCGGCTATGACGATAAGCGATAAGAAAAAGCAGGGATGCGAATGAAGCCCGCGACGCGTCTAACTACCTGCGTATTCACACCTTACTACCTGTTCATGAACACTCTACTATACTTGATGACCTTCAGAAGCCGAATTCTACAACCTTAAGACCGAAATTTTGCATATTGCAAATTGCTTCCTTCAGAACGAATATCAAGTCGCCGGAAAAGACTTCTCATCCGCCGGCGCGCGTCGCGTATCGCGTAGCACGAGACTTCCTACAGATGTGTTGATTCGAGGATTCATGACAGTTTTGATAGGACGATCAAAATATGAAGGAAGAAGAACGGGAGGCTCTAACAGAGCGGTCAAATGCTCTTCGCCTGGAATTGAAAACATGGGAGAAGAACTTCGCCGCCTCCCACAATGGGCAGAAAGCCTCCCGCGATGACATCAAGAAGCACCCAGCTATTGGTATAGCCCGTAGCCACGAAGGTTTTGACATGCCGTACTAATATATGCTCTAGCTGCGAAATACAAGGAATATAATAAGGCCCGCGATATTTTGTCGGGGAAGATAGTTCAGCCTCCACCAAGTCATCATGAGACTCCTCGAAAGCGAAAGCACGAGGATGGGCACGCTCAGCCTTCCAAACGTTTCCAGATTATGAAGACGCCCTCGAAAAACACAATGCTACCATGGGAAGTCGATCCATATGAATCGCCTTCTGCCGTACGCAATATATTCACGCCCTCGAAGAAGACTGCTATTGGGCCGACACCACAAAAGGATGGACAGGTTTTGGGGATATTTGATCTTCTCGAGGAAAGCAATACACCATCTAAGAAGAACAGCGCATCTGGAGCAAATCTGCAAGCTTTACTCCATTCTACGCCTCGCAAACCGCCCAACGATATACATGCTACTCCCAGGCACACCAGAACGCCAGCTTCAGCTGGAAAACGTTTCATGCTCGACAAGTTCACCACGCCGTCGAAGAATCCACATCCCAACGGGCAAGGGGGGAAGACACCATCATCCGTGTCAAAACTGTACTTCGCCACGCCGTCGTTCCTAAGGCGAGACAGCCAGCGACCACAGATGCCCACCGTGAACGAGAACGACGAAGACCTAGAACTATCACCCCAACCCCTCCGCCTCCCCAGAAAACCTCTAGTCCGCGGCCTGAGCAGCATGTTAGCCGGCCTCCGCAAAATGGAAGAAGAAGCCGCCGACGAAGACCTCGAAGCCCTACACGAGATGGAGAACGAGCTAGCCGCAGTCGGCCGCGACCCACCCTCTAAAGCACCGATCCCCACACCCCAGGAAACCGTGCAAGTGGAAGAAGCTAGCCAACCCCGCCTACCCCTCGGCGGGTTCGACGACGAAGCCCTCCTCGACAGCGAGCCCGACGAGCTCCAGAACCCCACACTCGGCCGCGACGGCCTCCCCCTCAAGATCTACAAGAAGAAAGGACAGAAACGCACCACGCGCCGCGTGACCCTGAAACCATCGCGCGCCAAACCCGTTTCCGCGCCCCGCAGCGCCGACGAGGAGGAAGAGGGGGCTAGCGATGATGAATTCACCACGGCAGCAGCAGCGGACGATAGCACGATCCCCGAGACGCAGCAAGCCGCTGCCGACGACGACGACACGACGGCGGCTGCCTTCGAAGATGCGCGCAATTTCGACTCGGATTCGCAATCAGAATACACGGCTTCCGAGGGGGGCACGCGGTACAGACGGCCTAATCAGGGACGGCGGGGAAGCGCGAAGGAGGGCAAGATCCGGACGGTGGCGAGGAAGGTGAACGCGGTAGCGCATCAGAACTTCAAGAGGTTGAAGTTGAGGAATTCAGGCGCCAAGGGGGGACCGGCTCATAATAGTCGGTTCCGGAGGAGGAAATGAAGCTCACGCGTGGGGTTGGTTGGATGAAATGAACGAACGAGCCTCATCCTCTCGTCTCGATTCGACTACATATATGAGTTAACGTGTCCAATGTCTATATCACGAGTTTATGCACGAAAGATCACAATTCAAAGATAGATAATTGAAAAGGTGGCGCGGGGAAATCGACATGATATTCATAAAATTTTTGGGGGGGGGGGTGTTTTCTCCAAATCCACGCCTGCGAATTACATACAAGCTGAGATCCTCCTCAGCTGCTCGACTTCCCCCTGCGTAGGTATTAACATCCGGAATAAAGCCCGACTCCTCCCTTCCTATCTTCGCTCCAAGAGAAAAAAATCCAACCGAAAAAGTCTGCCCAACTCCGTCCCAAATGCTCAAAGTCATTCTTTATACACAAACTGATGCGATCGACCCTCAATGACTCGATGGTCCGATCACCCATTGGTGGTGTGCAAGGGCGATGGGGCCTCATCATGCTCGCTGAAATGTATCAAATTATTCCTTCCGTCGTGTTCGCCCGTTGGAACTTTTCCGCTTAACCAAATGTCTCCGCCAGAACTCTGATACTCAATATCATAACCAACAGTCCGATCGTGACGATGATTAATAGTGCGAATCCAAACCACCCAAGCACCATCGCCGTGGTGCCAACTCCACTTAATACGCTTCCATTCCCAAGATCCTGGGCTATTATCGAGGCGGCGACTGAGGCCGTATGTTGCCAGAGGACGGAGACCAGGATGAATATCGAGGAGATGAAGATAATTGCGAGGGCGATTTGGGAGACGGGTCGGGAGGGGAATGGTTTCACTTCTCGTTCGCTGCCAGAGGCGTCTTCTTCTTCGTGCCATCCTGGGAAAGTCGCTAGGAGCAGGAGGCAGATGAACGCAAAGATTATTGCGACAATGCTGTGAAATTGTTAGTAAACAATAACGAAGAACGTGAGCGAGATACTCACATCAAGTATGGGAAAACAATCATGTCCTTAAATTGACTTGCAAGCCAGATTAAATTCAGCGGATCTTGATCCACGCTCACTTCGTTCGCTAACGCTGTGGCATTGTTGCTGCATAGCCAGGATCCTCCATCTGGGTTGATGCAAATTCCGAAGAATCCAACTCTTGCTGATAATCTTGCGCCACCGACGATGTTGGCTATTGCAGTGTGAACGTTGAAATCCGTTTGTGATGTTGATGGTACGGGGGTATATGGTTGGTAGTAGAGGGATATGAGGAAGATGTTGGGTATAACGGGCGATGAAGATGAGCAACCTGCTAATAACATTGCTGGACCAGGTTAGCAGGCAATGTAGAAAAGGCCGCGGTAGAAAATACTTACAGAGCAGAATGATCGCAACTGCGATCAGTAACATGAGCACATGGTGGTATCCGAGGAAAGGTATCAACCCTGTTGGAATGTCAGCCAGGCTCCTCAAACAATGAACGGAGACTGGACATACTCATCCACCCTATTTGAAACCTTTGTGCCATTGCCATCTTGTCTGCCTCCTATGAGACTCTTGAAAGGCTGCCTGGAATCAGCTAAACTCCCGCCCCGTCGTTCGCAGGGACGTTGGAGCCGCAGCCGTGGAATGCGTGAAGGTGTATGATCTCCGATCGAGGAATGCTAATGGCATATATCGAGGAATGTAAGCTCGAGACCTGAATATGCAAAATGACGCTTCGTAGAGAATGAATGTAACTAGATAGCACTGTTTCTTGAGACTCCAAAGATCGTCAGACAACTTCTCCACAACAAAGAATAGGTAGGATGGGAAGAATCGATGAACGGTGGGTAGTTTAAGAAGGAGGGTTTCTTTCCTTGGCTCACGAGAAATTGCCCAGCTACTTTGTAGATTGTTCGGGGTCCGAATATGAGGTGGTTGGTATGGCTACGTGGTGTACCAGCCTTTCGAATTTCCACTCCGCTGTTCTGCCAGAGCGTTGTTTACCCGCGAGTTCGCTAGACAACGGGGCGAGACCATAGGAGGCGGCCCCCAGCCACCTAACGGGAATGGGATTAAAGGGGCTCGCTAATGCAGCTCCCCCTCGGCAAACCCGCTTTTAAAAAAGCTTGGCCCTGATTAGCCCCTTGACCTCATGATTCCCCTCCACTCCCGTCGGGACCTCTATGCAGGTACAAAAATAAATCGACACACCGATACTTTGCGTTGGCACCGTTTATCGTACTGCTTGCTATAGTACTACGCCTCACAAATTCTTGAATAGGACGAGGAAAAGACGTCGCATCATGACAATGTTTGAATTGGGTTTCGTTCACCGTTCTAGACTTTTCACCAAGAGCGATCATCGACGAGGAGCATTTGGAACGAAAGAGTATGTAATATTATGAGTTGAAGCATCCAAACTCACATAAATTGGAAGAGGTGGATAAAGATACAAGGAACTCTTACAGCCATCCTAAGCCTTAAAACCATCATGATCAGGAAGTTGAGCTTTTGATTGACCATTATTTAGTTATCAGGCAGCTCATCTTCAATCCTCCCATACCCCGCTCCATTCAGCTCGCTGAGAGCAGACTCTTCGCAAGGTCAATCACACTGACTGTGACCTTATTCGTAGTGCTGGGTGGAAGGAAACCCGCACCCATTATTAGCAAATGATCCGGGATAAACTTGAATACCCTCAAATGGCGTGTGTAAGAAATCCCTTCGGGGGTTGGAACAATCTTCCATGCATCAACGGCCCCCAACTTCTGATTCGTGAAGATCTGGCTATAACTGCCCGAACTGACGATAATAGTGCCGTTTGGTCCCCCGATTGGGGACCAAGTGATATACGGTGAAGAGGTGGGCTGCGTGCCATCGTCCGCGATGATTGGGTAGCCGACGGAGTTGTTGAACTCCAAGGGACTGTCGTTGATGCGGTAGTAGACTGGGAACTCGTAATCCGTACCGGAAACATGTGGTCCACCACCATATTCATAAGTCATAATGTATTTTCCATTGGGAAGATGCGTTACGGTCGTCATCCCAGGTCGGTCCGTATAGGGTTGGTAGGCTACGTCGTCCACTGGCGGCTCCCAGGAGAGAAGGTCATCGGAGACTTGATGGACAAGCTTTTGGCCATGGAGTGGATCTCGTTGATCTGAATAGTAGACGATGATCTTGCCCTCGTAGTATAGGATGAAAGGCTCCCAAATTGCAGGAACACCATCCGTTGTGTCAGCTGGACCACCAGATGCAACACGCGAGACAAAGTGCCAGGTATAACCTTTGTCTTCACTTGCGTAGACGTCAATTTCGGTGGAGTTCAGATTTTCTGGAATGCTGTTCCCCGCCAGAAGAACCGTTCCAGCTGCATAACGTCCGACAGGTGCAGGAAGCTCATACAAGAACGGCTGATATCGAAGCCCCCAGTTGTTGACCTGGTCCGTCACTTTAGAGATTTCTTTCCATGTCTCCCCCCCATCAACACTCTTGAAGATGGGGAAGTAGACGAGCGGGGGCTGTGGACTATAATTTTCCCATGTTGCCAGAAGAGCCCCATCCTCGAGTTCAACGGTTCGTGCGTAGAGCACTTGTGGATCTGTGTAATCGGCGGGAGGGGCGAATACCGTGACGTTGCTGAAGGTCGAGAAGGGGAGCTCCCGTGGAGCAGCACATGCAGCCCCGAAGAGGAATAAGGACAGAGCAAGAACTTCGATACGCATGTTTGCAACTACAACTTTCCAGATGCAGACTTCTGGAGAAAGCGGACGAAGTCAAGGAATTTATAGCTGCCATAGCTTACTTGTGCCACCTACCGTGAAGAGCTCCGAGGCCTATCGCATCCTCGCCTGGAGACGGAGAAATAACCTGGGGAAAATAGGTACCCCGCATAGAACTTGAGGCTACCCCGTAAAGCTTATAGCATCAAGCCATTTCACTGCGAGATTGGCGGCGGCGGGGAAATACATATCGCCATCGTCTCCATTCGGCCCTGGTTCCCGTTAAGCCAAGCTCACTCAGATGCGCTCCAATCAGATTCGGAGATACCCGTCAAAAGGCGCTCTATGTAGGCAAAATAAAATCCACGTGTTGTCAAGTATTGAAAGAGTATCCAAAGATTGGACTGAGAGAATTGATGAAGAATGGCGAATATTGATAGAAAAGATGCTTTGTATGGAGTAACTGAGATGAATGAAGTTGCTCCTTACCGTGTGTAGTTCCATACCCCAGTGGCAGTATCATAAGAAGCGAGCTTTCACTAACCCAACCCCCCTTAGAACTCAACCACATCTCTCCGAGCACACCATCCACCACCCCAACCCATTGACTCAAGTTCTACTAGAAGCTTGTAATCATGGCATCTACATTTGCCCTTCGTCGATTTGCACTCACAGCTGCTCGACCTGCTCGGTCATTCCACAGCTCGGCCCGTGCCTTTATCAAAGTTGGGGACCGGCTCCCGAATCTTGACGTCCTTGTTGAGAACTCACCGGGTAACAAGGTGAACCTGAGTGAACTTACCACCACCGGCAAGGCTTTGATTATTGGTGTTCCTGCTGCATTCAGTAAGTCACAACCTCAGCTTGTTTGCACCGTTTTGGTTGAGGATGATGTATGAAATCAAAATCTAACCAATGGTCAAAAGGTCCATCCTGCTCCAACTCTCATATCCCGGGTTACATCAATTCCAAGAAGCTGAAGGATGCCGGCAAGGTTTTTGTTGTTGCTGTCAACGACCCTTTCGTGTGAGTTCTGCCTTCTGTGACTTTCATCCATGGCTCTGTTCTGACTCTCTTTAGCACGAAGGCCTGGGGTGCATCATTGGACCCTACGGGTAGCTCAGGAGTAAGTAGCCTCCCCTTTCAGTCCTTCCTCTTCAGGATTATTTATTCATCGTGCCTATTCGAATCTCACACTTCTGCTTAGATTCGATTCCTGGGAGACCCAACTGCCAAGTTCACCGAAGCCCTTGATTTAGCCTTCGATGGCACTGCCATCTTTGGTGGTCCCAGAAGTAAGCGTTATGCTCTTGAAATTGAGGATGGAAAGGTCAAGGCCATGCACGTAGAACCTGATAATACGGGTCTTAACGGTAAGTTCTTTCCGACTGCCATGTTAGGATTTTGATGCTGATTTTCATAAGTCTCCGCTGCAGAGAAGGTCCTTGGCTAGTGGGTGACTGGGGGGTCATATGGTCGATGATGATGAGGAGCGGCAGAGAAAATGTATAAAGTAGCTCTATGCCTGCCAAATGACTCAATACAGCCATTAGAGACATGGCCAGTTTATGTATTAAATTTAGGGCCTTGACAGCCCAAGACTAGAAGAATACTTGGTTGCCTGCCTACCAGTTGATTATGACGTACAATTGCTCAAAACCGCCTCGTATTGCCAGTGTCAGGAAAAACATGTTGACACTTTGTGACATTGTGATGCAGAGCTACCTGATCCTTTCAGAGCCAGTGTCACCACGTGCTAGTATCTACTAATGCGGTATTGTAAGATACCTTAGGTAGGTAGGTAGCTGAAGAAGTCCATCTTCTAATCGGAGTGGCAATACACGTGATATCAGTCACGTGAATTATTCCTCACCTGCAGTAAGGTACCTTACCTTGGGTACCTGAAGGGAAATGGCGGGAAGAACCTTTTCAGGAAAAGAAACAAGAGCGAGAGGTCTTGTGGGACAATATAAAAAACAGATAGGGCCTGCTGAGACGATATTCTCATTCCCCCCTCCTGACGTATGAATGCAGTTTTGCCTCCCGAAAGGCACAGTTTTTCTTGTTTGGTCAGCAAAAGAGCGCCAGGCACCCCCGTTCCGTCCGGCTATAGGTACTGTTACCGTACAGTGCCTACGACGTATTTCTGCCGCTTATCGACGAGCCGATTAGCATCGACCCCTTCCCGAGTATTAACGATCAACCACCGACAACCACCTCACTCACTCCATCTCGACCAAGGCACCCTCTTCCACACACCAACTCCCTCCGCCCTCGTCTCCCGCCACCAACACCAAGGCCTGCTACCGCCCTCAGCTCCATTCTCCTGCATTCACATTCTCTCCTTGATCAGAAGACCTTAGAGTGTCGCGCTTGGACGGTCACGCAGCCAGCCTTACCCCCATGTGCCAGGGTCTCGTCCTCGTCTGACGAGTTCAAGCACCCACCCCCCCCC
>NW_020194484.1:427244-584167 GCF_003019875.1 Amorphotheca resinae ATCC 22711
CCCCCCCCTTCCGCTCCCTCAACACTCGACACCATTTCTTCCCAACCAAGGAAGAGGAAGGCGGCTGAGGCGGTAGATTCCTCTGTCAAGAACCCCCAGAGATCCAGCAAGAGGATCGCCTCAGCAGCAGCAGCAGCCGCTCCGCCAACGCCACTCACCTCCGCAAGTCCAGGTATGGACTCCGACGATGACTTCATGTCTGGCATGTCCAGCGATGAGGATGATGTTCTGCAAGATGAGAGCGACAATGATGATGGTTCTGTAGACGGTATGGCTAATCCCGCGTCTCGTTCTTGTTTCCACATCCTTTACTCGTAACTGACAGTGCCTCCGAATCAACAGATTTCGGCTTCGACGAACCCGAACCCGACTTAGGCTTCTCGCAGAAAGATGTCGTGCAGAAAAAGAAATCCTTCGACGTCAACTTCAAAGTTTACCACCCCGAAGACATCCAGGCCCAACAAGATGACCTGATCAACGAAGTCAACATGATTCTTGACATCCGGAAGGAGGATGCCGCGATCCTGTTACGACACTTCCGCTGGAACAAGGAGCGGCTGATAGAAGATTATATGGATCGTCCCAAGAAGGTACTCGAAGACGCTGGGTTGGGACCAAACGTGGCAGGCCCACCAAAGCTCGAGGTCATACCTGGTTTCATGTGCGACATCTGCTGCGAAGATGAGCCCGGCTTACAATCATTTGCCATGAAGTGCGGACATCGATATTGTGTCAACTGCTATCGACAATACTTGAACCAGAAGATAAAGGAAGAGGGAGAAGCTGCTCGCATCCAATGTCCACAAGATGGATGCAAAAGAATTATGGACGCGAAATCATTAGACCTCCTGGTTGAATCTGACCTTCAACAAAGATACCATGAACTCCTCATGAGAACCTTTGTCGAAGATAAGGAATATTTGAAGTGGTGCCCCGCTCCAGACTGTCAGAACGCCATAGAGTGCGGGATCAAGAAGAAGGATCTCGATAAGGTTGTGCCGACAGTTACCTGCGACTGCAAGCATCGCTTCTGCTTTGGCTGTATCCTAGCGGATCACCAACCAGCTCCCTGCGATCTGGTCAAGAAGTGGCTCAAGAAGTGTGCAGACGATTCGGAAACGGCCAACTGGATTTCAGCTAACACAAAAGAGTGCCCGAAATGTAACTCGACCATCGAAAAGAATGGAGGCTGCAACCACATGACTTGCAGGAAATGCAAGCACGAGTTCTGCTGGATGTGCATGGGCTTGTGGTCAGAGCACGGAACGAGCTGGTACAATTGCAATAGGTTCGAAGAGAAGAGCGGGTCGGAAGCTCGCGATGCTCAGGCGAAATCTCGAGTCTCCCTTGAGAGATACCTCCATTACTATAACCGTTATGCAAACCACGAGCAATCTGCTAAGCTCGATAAGGATATCTATCAGAAGACCGAAAAGAAGATGATCCAGCTGCAGACCGCATCCGGAATGTCGTGGATTGAAGTGCAGTACCTGAACTCGGCCTCGCAAGCTCTTCAGATCTGCCGTCAAACTTTGAAGTGGACGTACGCATTCGCCTTTTATCTCGCCCGCAACAACCTCACAGCCATGTTCGAAGATAACCAAAAGGACCTGGAAATGGCGGTCGAAGCCCTCTCCGAAATGTTCGAGAAGCCGGTCCAAGAACTAGCAGACCCTAAGCTGAAGGTAGAAATCATGGATAAGACATCATACTGCACGAAGCGTCGACTCATCTTGCTGGCCGATACAGCAGACAATCTGGCAAATGGTGTGTGGTCCTGGTCTATCAGTTTTTGATCTTCCCCTGATCTTTACACGATATGTTCCTTACCTCACACCCTCACCACGTAGCACTCTGTACTTGTTTTGAGACATGTGACTGATCCGTCTTAATGCACAGGAGAATGGGAATTCAACATCAACAACAACGAACCCATCATTGGCCGCCGTCCTTCACATCGAACTTCTAGCTGAAGTTACTGGGTTTAGAAATATGGGCTATTGTCGATAACATATATCTTCCTGCATCATCGATGTTTGGTGTTTTCATAGTCCTTAGCGCCCTCACATGTCGTCGCATCACCTGGCAGCTACCTCTCTGCCGGTGCTATCTCTCCCCATGTTTCCTTTCTCATTAGCGGTCACCACTGGCACTTCTCGCATGGACACACGGAACAGGCGCATCTTCCCTTAATGACTTGGCGTATCCGATGATAGCGATTTGATGACCAGACCCTTCGAGCAACGACCTTTGTTAGGATGATGGTGGGCCTAGAATGGTTTTTTCTTTTTCCTTTTTTTGTTGTTAAAGATATGATTTGCTGGGTACTGCTGGGATTAGACCGTGGCTCGTCTAAACATAGGGACGGACGAGATATATAAATTTATATGAACGTTTACTGAAGAGCGGGCGCGTTGTACGTGCATGTGAAATCCCTCATATGGGTGAAAACCTAAGTAGTTTATGAATATTTGTATTCAATAGGGGTTTTTGAATATGACATGCGTCGACGCCGCGCTGCCTTTATCCGCATTCCTATTGTCTCGAGGGACAATAGGAGTGGGAACGGAACACTAAGAACTACCGACTTCAATACGGGAATTAATTAGTGGTATCGTCAATCTCTTCCGTCCTTCTTCCTTACTCCAAACACCAATTTAAAACGCCTCCTGATCCATACAGATAAAAGGAGACTAAAGCAACAGCATTCCCATTCCCATTTCCTTTCAACTCCATTCTCCATCCCGTTATTATAATCATTAGTGCTGCTTTATCTCTGTGCAGCAGCGTACGCGAACCTTCCAAAGTCGATGCAAGGCACCGCCTCTCCGGCATCAGGGGCTAAGTCTTCTTCTCCCTCGCTCTCACTGTCAGGGATGATCATATCCTCGCTGCCGTTCTGGGTTGAAAGCATCAAGTTTTCCGTCTCATCCGCCATGGGCAAGGGTATTGAAGCGGGTTCAACAGCGTTGTCTTTCTTTGTCTCTCTCCTGACTTCCGGAAATGGTACATCTCCCTTTGAAAGCAATGAACGACGAGCAGGACCGGTCTTGGAAGCAAGAGTCGGTGTCAAAGGAGGGGTCATGGGCAGTTTCGATCGGTTGGTTGCAGTGGCCCCGAGACGTTGCAGTGGGGTCAGTCCGGTCTTGGAAGAGACCGCCAATCCTTTGGGGGCTGGAGTGTTGGATTTCACGGCAAGTGGAATTTTGGATTTTCTTGATATAGCTGACGACATTGGTGAAGGCAAGTAGCCTTGAGTATTAACATTAACATTCGGCTTCGGGGTAGGTGTACTGGTAGGGGTAAAGGAGAACCTCTCTCTGAGTTTATTGGCAGCGATTGGTAGGGGGGCGACTTCAACCGGCGTGGGAGTTGGCTGTGGGGAGCGGATGGTAGGCAGAGGTGTGGATTTGAAAGTGCTACCCCGAGAGTTCGAAAGCTCATCGGTAGCCGTGGGGACGGGGATTGAGGGGGCATCTTCGTTCAAGCCGACGCCAACCTTGACATCCTCCTTGAAAATGGAGATTTTACTACCAGCCTTTGACCCTTTGTTGGTGAAGCCGTCAAAATCCGGCAAGCTCAGCAGCGCCTCCTCGATCGAATTATCCGAGAAGATCTCAACGTCCTTCTTCTTCTTGTTCGAAAGCCTGCCAAGAATTTTGCCCGAAGTAGGACTTGGCTCAGCAGCAGCCGGTTTGAAGAATCGACTTCGACCGAGTTCAGCAGTGAGACTTGAACTGGGTGAATCAATATTGGCCTCTTCGCAAAGCCGAGCTCGCTTGGGAGGGCGGGGTTCCGAGATACTTGGCACCCGAATGTGGTCTCGCCCAGAACTTCGGGCTGGTGCAGGGACAGATTGAGGTAATTGTCCAGTTTCTGTGATATCTCGGTTGAGATATGGTCGAGGAGTCGGAGTAGCCAGCCAAGGCCCGGAATTGCGGCGCAGAGCTTCTTGCTGAGCGGGAGAAGGCGTGAAACAGTTTATATCGAGTTCAGCAAGAGGCACGCGCTTTGGCTTGAAGAACGTATCGATTGGCTTGCCTTTCTTCAAATCATTAGAAGAGTTTGATCGTTGGGATCGTGCTTTAGAAGCGGCCCATGGTGTGTTCGGTGAAGCCATCTTATCGGTCTGGTCCACGACAATTGGCAATTTGGTCATAGGGTTCAGGTCCCCTCTGGCAACGCCTTGAGCGATCTCCGGTTCAACATAAGCGCCAATAAATGGCATACTCTCCTCATCAATAGGAGTGTCGGGTTCTGTATGGAAAACTAAACAAAGTTTCTTTGGGCAGAAGACACGTTGGTGAAGGAAAGTGAGCTCGGCTCGGTAAAAGTCCTCGAGATATCCTTTTGGGACACGAAATTTTCCGTCGAAGGATAACATGCGAAGGACTTTCTCGATAGTCTTGTGCTTTCTTATCATCCGATACGCCGTTTTGAGGCCCATGTTGTTGATACTCGCAAGGTAGTCACAACCACTTAAGATTGCCATGCGTCGGAACTCTGTTTCTGTCCATCCTGTTAAGCTGACCTCCCTGCACGCGCAAAAGTCCGCTTTGTTGATCTCAATGCAGTTTCCATACTGGTCTAATTTGGTCAAAAGACACTTCGCCCCGAAGACCAGGAGATCGGAGTCCTCGGAAAGAATTCCATGTATAATACCCTTTCTCTCCAAGTACACCATCTGGGCATCGGCTTCGTAAGGGGCAACAATATATTGTACCCCAGCCTTCTTCAATTCGTCGATGAGTTGGCGAGCCATCTCCGGGGTCACATCTACAGCCTTCTGGAGCTCCAGATATGCTTGTGAAGTCTTTCCTGCCTTGAGAAGCTCCAGTCCATGTTTTCTGCTCTCCTCTCGACGCTTCGCCCGGTCCGCTTCAGTCGCGGCCTTGCTGGGAAGGTAGTCTCCGTCAAAGATCAAGAACGGGATTACGCCGAAATGCTGCAGCATTCGAACTCGATGCATTGCAAAATCGACAAATCTTTCAGAGGTTAGCATCCAGAAGTTACGTTAGACAACGCTACACATACTTCCTAGTAGGTCTGCCCATTGCCAGCTCAATGGAACAGGCCACAGTCCCCCGGTGAAGCCAGCCGTACGCATCGACCCCAATGGTCTTGCCCTCGAACTTTTTGAGACTGCATGGCTTATGAATGGATTTCAGTAATGGCAATAGGCCTGTGGGGTCAGCATTGAAGTAGGAGGTTTGGAAAGGGGTGATATACCGTTAATCCCCATCGTGAAGAGCAAGCAGCGCTCAGCGCACTAGCAAACCTCAACGAAAGAACATATATTTGCACTACTATGGAGCCCGCGCGCCACGACAGTCCTCCGGAAATGGATGGGGTGGAGGAGACCAGTTCGACACAGGGTTAAGATGATAGAGAGGCCATAGAAGCTGTCGTTGTGGGTTTCGTCGTCGCTGGAATCCGGATTGACTGATGGGTCGAGACAGGTACGGAGGATACAAGGCGGGACGCGCCTGTTGCCAAAAGCGCGTCGTGCGCCGGGGCAACCGTCTACCTAGTGTCTAGTGCCGTGCTAACCTCAAGCGTCCAAGTCCAAGCGAGAGGTCCATCGATAAGATCTGGGGAAGAGAATTCAAAAAACTGAGGGGCAAAGAATTCAGAATTCGATTACAGTAATTGACTGTTGACAGTCTACGATTCAGGGTTTAACTACATCATGCCGAAAAGCCTGGAAAAGACGCGCAAGCAGATCTCCAAGAAGAAAAGCGATATTACAGCTCTGCATGAGAATTCACGAGACTCGCAGCGCCTGCGCAGAGCGCAGATGAGAGACGACAAACTGGTTCGAGTCGCAGCAGCACGAAGAAAGATTGATCAGCCTTTGAGTATGTTCATCCGATTCTAATCCCGATGGCAGAAAGTTGATTTCCGGTAGTTGAGCGAGCAGCGTACTTTCAAGAGGCTGCCCGAAAGAATGGTGGACTTCCCCTGGATCTGGATGCTATTCACACACTTATAAAGACGTAAGAACTACGATGATCGCAGAAGCTGTCCTTGTTCTCATTACCAGCAGATTTGTCCACAAGCATGACGAGGAATTCAATGCTCTGAAGAAGGAGCGTCGTCCAGGAAGGCCTGCAAGCACAAGGGAGGACCTTTTGAGGATCAAAATAGCAGCAGACGAGAAGGAATATGAGAATGGATTCTGTCAGTCAATTACTTCCCTGTTCTGGACAAGGCGGCTAATATTTTCCAGATCTGCCCGACCTCACAGACGCAACCAATGTAGTATTCTTGGACAGATGGGATGGTGCATGGTCATATTTGTCGACGTTAAAATGGGTCCGGATCTCGAGTGGTGGACAGATACAAGCCTCCAGATTTCCCCCTAAAGGAAAATCATGACGGGCAGGTCTATTGCTGGCGTTTAGAGGATATCATAAGGCGTTCAGAGATACCAAAAGAGCTTCATAGACGGAATACTGATTTTTGGAGAGGCGGCAGCTAAATGTGGCTAGAGGCGAAACCACTTCTTTCATTCCAAAAGCCTTTCTTCCGTCATCATTAGGAGTAGTACGTCCTGTACATCAGAGTGTGCCTACCTTACTCATGTAGATCTCTGTATTCTGCTCCAATAATACTTGTGCACAAGTGCACAAGTTGAAAGGAAAGTTGTGAATTTATGACAGCCTCCCCGTGTCACGCTAAGTTTTTTTTTGAGCCTTGCGGAAACATAAGAAAGTTCCATCGCCAAAGCTCTAGCTAAAAATCATACCATCATCACAAAACGTATTACATCCAACACATTCTTCTACTCAGCATTCCTCTCTAGGTCCTTCATCATGCTTTCCATCAGATCCTTTGCCCGTTCAGCACCTAGAGCTGTCTCCAAACTCACAAGCTCAGCAATCAGACGACCAGCTGCAAGACAGGTCTCCTTATTACAATCAGCATGGAGACCAGCGAGGACACAATATGCCGCAGCTTTCTCAACATCATCAATGAGAGGAGCAAAGGCCGGTGAAGGGGACGAGGAATTGATCGCAAAGCTCGAGTCGGAACTCGAAGTGGAGAATGAAATGAAGGAGGAAGGGGGTGTTCCAACTAGTATCAAGGATTATCTTGAGAACGGACCTTTCGAGATCCAGGATGTGCCTGGCAGAGAGGACGTCGTTCTTACCAGAAAATTCGGCGATGAGACGTAAGTTCCCTTGTCTATATATGCCTCTTCTGATGCCTAATAAATAAATCTTGCAGAATCCGAGTCACCTTCTCCATTGCCGACCTCAATGCCGTCGACCCCGAAGCCGATTACCAAGACCGCGCCCTGAGCGACGAAGACGATATGGATAACATCAATCAAGGGAACGAGAAGAACTTCAAGGTCGCTCCTGAAGATTCAGTGTCCAGGGCGGATCGTGAAGATGCTGAAGAGGAGGAAGAGCCATCTTTCCCAGCTCGTGTGAACGTCGTCGTCGAGAAGCCAGGCAAGGGCGCACTCGCAATTGAGACTGTTGCCCAAGATGGCATGATTGTCATCGACAACGTTTACTACTTCGCCGATGCCGCACACGCACACGCCAAGACGGCCGAGAAGATCCACGAGAGACAGGATCTGTATGCTGGACCACCATTCAGCAACTTGGATGAAGACTTGCAGGTGCTTTTGGAGAGATATCTGGAGGAGAGAGGGATCAACACCGCTTTGGCTATCTTTGTGCCAGATTACATCGACATGAAGGAGCAGCGGGAGTATTTGACTTGGCTTTCGAACGTCAAGCGCTTCGTTGAGGCGTAGTTGATAGGAGCGTCGTGTTGCCTTCTCATACTGTCTTCATACTATTTCCGCTCTTTTGTAACCCCATTGTACAATTATCAGCCTATTTCATGGTGCTTGGCAAGGCACTTACGGCTATCTAATGACATAAAGATTTCGAGATGATTTCAGTTTGCTAGCTATTTTGACGTCTTGATCGACTGTCTCATTTTCAGAAACTCAAGTTTGAATATCAATTCAGCTTGGGAGAAGCTTTACACGGATGTCCTGGCAGGGTAACTATGCACAGGATCAGAACGTCGGGTTCAGAAATCACTCCAGAACCTTTTGGATCCTTGAATCTTCGACCAGATCACGTGGAGATAAGGAAGCTACTCGCAACAGTCAGGCCATCGTCAAGCTGTTCCACACATTCAACGAGATATCTACACGTCTTCACCCCATCTCGATTCTCATGACCCAATAATCAATCAGTAGCATAGAAGCATCCGCTTTTCATTCATATATTTCCCCTTTACCCCGGAGAAGTCGACTCCGATGTCAACCAATGTCTCCTCCACGCAGTCCCCTCTCCCCGCAACCCCACCACCACAAACCTTCCCTCTCTTCCCTCTCCTTCCCGCCGAACTGCGCCTCAAGATATGGTTCTGGACGCTGCCACCAGCCCGAATCTTGAAAATTTCCTACTCTGCTAACCACGGCACCTACATTTCCAACACCGCGCCACCGCTCGCCCTCTCCATCTGCCACTCCTCGCGCGTCGTAGCGCAATCCCACTATAGCTACCTCCAGCTCGGGCCGACCCCTATCCCAATCCCGATCTCCTTCCCCAACGATACGCTATACATCTCGAACCTAGCACCGATCCTATCCTCGCACCTTGCAGATCTGCTCTACAACCTAGCGGTCTCGCCGTCGCGGCACTTCCTGCAGTCTCTAAGCCTCGACCTCCGGGTCTGGAACGAGTTGTGCGAGAATGGCTTGCTGAGCACGTTGGCGAAGATGAGAGAGCTGAGGGAGGTCAATGTCGTTGTGGAGTTTGGCAGAAATTTCGGCGGCGAGTTGGGCTTTTTGGATACCCCGGAGTGGAGGCGTGATTTGATGTGGTTGGCGGCGCGCGCGGGCAGGAGGTTGGTCGAGGAGACGGGGAGATTGAGGTTGCTGAGGAAAGCGGATGGAAGGGGGAATTCAAGTGAGAAGGAAGATGCGGAGAAGGGTGTTAAAGTTAGGTGTGTGATCTTGACAAGAGGCGGTGAGCAGGCTTGATTTGATACTGTTTAGGCGGGTGCAAGTAGTCTTTGAAGAGTGATGTTAACATAGGCAATCATAGGCTCTTCTACGTTTCTGTGTGGATTGGAAGTGAGGGGAGGCTTGAATGGTCCAGAAGTTTAAGGTCAGGCGAGGGAAAGAGTATAACCCCCCAGGAGCTCAAAATATGTGGAATTTCAATGTCAGATTTTGATATCCTCCTCGCAGTATACTACATAACTCCTAAATGCTTTGATCACAAAAATAATATCAGGATATCTACAGCATAGGCTTCAGGTCATCAGCAACCTTGAATGGTGCCTCGGTTTTGCTCTTGATCTCATCGACGGTCACACCATCAGCAATCTCAGTTAATGTCAGTCCATTGGCGAAGTCCACCTCGAACACACCCTGAAACCTGTTAGCAATTGAAGAATAGATACGCTCAAGGTAACCCACCAATTCGGTAATAATCATTGATACACAAGCCTTACCCGTCAATGGGAAGGCACACTGCTTGACAATCTTGGCATTGCCCTTCTTGTCTGTGTGCTCCATAGTGACCACAACCTTGGTCTTTGAGGGGTTGCTGACAAGATCCATAGCACCTCCGAAGCCCTTTACCTTTCCTGGCAACATCCAGTTGGCAAGGTCCCCATTAGCGCTCACTTGCATAGCTCCAAGGATCGTCAGGTTAACACGGCCACTTCTAATCATGCCGAAACTCTCCTCACTGCCGAAGACAGCGGCTCCGGGCTTCAGAGTGACTGTCTCCTTTCCAGCATTGATGAGATCGGCATCTTCTTGTCCCTTGACTGGGTAGGGTCCAAGTCCAAGAATACCGTTCTCGGATTGCAATTGGACCTCGATTTCTGGGCCAACGAATGAGGGAGCCAGCATAGGCATTCCAATACCCAAGTTGGCGTACATGCCGTTCTTGAACTCTTTGGCTGCTCGTCTGACAATACGCTCTCTCTTCGCCGCGGTAGCGCCAGTTCCAAGTGCCGCCTTCGCATCTGGATCACTCTCGTCCTTCGCGAAGGTGTATTTCTCGATGTTCTTCTCAGCAGTGGACTGGATAACTCGCTTAACGTAGATACCAGGGAGATGCACAGCCTCAGGGGGGATTTCACCAGGTTCGACGATCTCTTCAGCCTCAACAATGGTCAGCTTAGCATTTCGGCCCATGGCACCATTGAAGTTGTTAGCCGCGAGACGGAACTGGCAGTTTCCGAGTCGGTCAGCTCTCCAGGCTTTCACAAACGCAACATCGCCCTTGATGGATTCTTCCAAAAGATATGGCTTGCCATCAAAGACTTTTACGTCCTTGGGGTATGAATATTCCTTTGGTGATCCATCCGCGTTGTTCCGTAATGGGAGCTCGCCGGTCTGTACGACTGTGCCAAATGCCGCTGGCGTATAGAACGCGGGTATTCCCTTTCCTCCGGCTGCGCAACGTTCTGCCAATGTTCCTTGTGGAGTCAATTCCAACTCTACCTCTCCTGTCAAGTACATTGTCTCAAATGTCTTGTTCTCTCCAATATAACTTGCAATCATCTTCTTGATCTGCTTCGTCTTCAGTAGTTTGCCCAAGCCTGATTCGTCTGTGCCCGCATTGTTTGACACCGCTGTTAAGCCAGTGAGATGCTTATGTTTTAAGACTTCATCGATGAGCGTATCTGGAACACCGCATAGACCAAACCCTCCGCAGAGCAGTGTGGAATTCGGCTTCATGTCTTTAATGGCCTCCGCGGCCGAGGGGAGGATTTTGTTGATCTCATGGCGACGAGCTGTGGAAGCAAAAGTGCGCGCTATTAAAATCGATTGCTATAGAAGGTTGTTTAGAACTGGTAGCAAGCAATAGAGTCGTACACGCACCTTTGAGGTATTCCTCGTGTAGGCTCGCGCCGCGCGGAAACAGAGTGCTGCTGAAGGCATTTGTAAATATACACGGACGACCTGAAGGGTCGTCGATCAAATCAACAGTTCTTGAGGTTCTCTCACCGGAAAAGTTGGAGGCTTATGGGAATAGGAACACCAAGAAACACCAAGTAGCTGTCAAAAGAGCTACTGCCGGTCAACAGAGACAAGGCGGAAAATCACTTACCCTTCCCCCTCTCTGGGGGAACCCGAAACGCGGAGGGACTTCGGACGTGGGTACGGCTCTGACGGACGAGCCATGTGCCTCCGCACTTTGTACAGTAGACGAGGAGTATTGCTGCCTCAGGTTGCAAAACGGCGCGGAGCGAGGCCGTCTTGCGGTCCGGTTTTTAGCATAGTTCAAAGACAAGAAGAAAAGAGAAACCCCTTGAAAGCTTTCAAGAAGCTGCGTTTCACTAAAAACTGTATCATGTCTGTTATATGCAGGAAAAGAAGTATAGCAATGCTCCTTGTTATCCACGGGAATTTTTGAGAGGCAGAATTCATAAGATCTAAAGTTAGCAATAGGCTAGAAAAGGTTGCAGCTAAAGCCTTCAACCGCCGAGGAGCTACGCCTTGTGTTTGCGACGTGCAACAACGCTTGAGAATCTAGTTCCTACGGGGCGTCAGGTCGTTTGAGACATTCTCGAAGTGCTCTTCCTACTCTTACGATACGCGACAGAACCAAGTAGGCTTTCAAGTTGCTCGAGACGTCCTCGGGGCGTTCTCGGGGGGTCTTTATGGCGTGGTATTTACGATGTGCAACAAAACTTGAGAAAGGGTTAATTGAGATGCTCTCTCAGGGTTATCGGGGGGTCCTCGGGCTGTTTATACAGCAAAATCCAAGCCTAAGGTAACTGAGAATGCTTACGTCAGGAACTTTTGAGGCTTTTGCGATGTGCAACAAAAGACTTGAAGGTATTACCCAAAAAGTAAGTTTTTGTTCTACGAGACGTCCGGGTTTCTCGAGTGCTTCTCGAGGGCTTCTGGGGGGTTTCTCGAATGAGCTTCTGCGATGTGCAACAAAACCCACTAAGCTTTCTTACTAAATGCCTCTTGAGCGCCTCAGGCAACCAATCACTCCGTAAATTTCGTTGCACATCGTACGTCGGCCGGAGCGCCTCGCCAACCGCTTGACTTGAGAGTGTCTCAAGAACAGCTTAAGAGAGACTTGGGAGACTCTCGATATCTAGGTACGATCTGCAACAAAAATCAAAGATATATGCAGCGTATAGGTAAGTAAATATAGGTAGCCACCAAACTATTCGTGCTTCGGATTCCTCTCTACATCCCATGACAGTCCCTGGTCATCCTTGTTGTCCATACCCTTATCAGGTTGCTTGGTCTGTTTCTCAAATGATTGGATTGGATTGATTCTGTACAATTAAATGAGCGGGAATATGATGTAGTTTGTGAGGAAAGCCAAGCAAAATAAAATGATACAGTTCTATTTCGCCTGAAGTTACTTGACTGTCTGATACCCCGCGTTCTACAGCGTTGAACAATAGACATCCTGAAGTTCAGACTGCCTCTTCCTGCGGACAGACAGCTTCAAAATCCAGGACTCTTCCTACCGTGTTTTCAACGAACTCACCGGATGTGTCTTGTATCACCAAGTAGTGACTCTACCACGTAGAACAAAAGAGTCTCGAGTAGCTGTCTGGGGAGAGGCATCAATCGATCCCGGATATGCTGCCTCAGGCATGCACATACGTACTGTACTGTACGATCGACGATCGTGGTTTATTTTCCGGGAGAGCCCGATTGGCCCGATCGTCAGCGCCCGCTTAAGCGAGAATTGGGGGATGGGAATCGAGATCTTCCCCTTTCGATCAGCCTTTTCCAACCTCACCCGGCCGCTATTCTCCCCACGACAAGAGTGAAAGGGTCTCCAGAGCGAGGATTCCTCCCAAAAGCCATGCTGCACTCACGCCCCAATAACCCGCCCAGGCTCTTTCGGTCCAGAGATGGCTATCTTATCCCGTTTGGATCCTAGATTGCGCAGCTGTTCCTCGATCGCCAATGGTCATCTCCTTCAGCTCGAGTTCTCCCTGAAGGTCTTACACCTGCGGGAACAGATAAGTTTCCAAAATCGGTGTGGAGAAGGCGTGTATGATCCTGGTGTTTCCACTTTCCACAATTTCATAAGTATCCCCTTTGTCCCTTTCCTCTTCGCTCTGCTTTTCTTCCTCTTTTTCTGCATTCCTGCATCTTCCTTTTCCTCCTCATTTTCTTCATTTCTGTGCCGTCCTCATACCTATTAGCACAGAATAGCATGTGAAGTGGCATGCTCTCCTATCTTTTACCATCCACACGAGATTGCGATCGAGGATTAGATGTCAAGCATTTCAACTTGTTCCCTATATTTGTCTTGATTTGTGGTCGTTCTTCCTTGAGCTCTTATGAAACCGCATTACCTGATTCCGGAGACGATGTGGTAGTGCAGAAGCTTCGGTTGGTTATTCGACAAGCTCTGCAGACACATAATTACTCAAAGCTACGCAACTAGGCAGAACGTACCGCAGAGAACTTTCCAGGACTGCGTTATTAGACGCCGACTGTTCTTACGTATCTCTATATGATAACGCCGACAATGAACAGTAATCCTCAAAACTCCTTCATCCATATTTCTCGGGGGTATCACGAACATCCAGCAGCAGCATCGACGGGTGAGTATATGCAAGCGGTCGGAAATCCGAAAATATCAAACTTGGAGCGCCATACTCCCAGGGCGACTCTGGCCCAGCTAGATTCGGAGAAGAGCAATAATTCTGGAGAACCTTCAGGCTTTGAAGATTGGTTTACTTGTTCAAATAAGCTCCCTCGAGCGAGGCTGGATCGAACTTCGGTGAATTGTAAGTCACTATCATTTGATAGGGTAGATAGGTACTTGGTGAGAACTTCAATGGCTAACTACTTTTTCCTAAGACGTACCTCTACATTTTCTTCGCCTACAAAGCAGCTTGGGGACTTATAAATCAACCAAAAATCTGCAATCAGGTCGCCCTAAGGACCATATTGTATCTGATGGCATAAATCCAGCTACTACTTACGATATCTCAGATGTGTCCAGAAGTGTGATCGACGATCTGACTATAGAAAATCAGAAATTGAAGGAGAGGCTCCGAAAATATGAGGCTTCTTATAGCCCCTACCTAGAGGAGGATATGCTATTCGAGGTCAAGATTCATGGGTTGCCATGCGGAAAAAAGCGGGAGTTAGAAGAAACGCTACGGGTCTTTACTGCAAGTATAGATTGCTCATCTAAACCTCCGGAGGGGAAGGTTCCATCCCCGTCGCAGGACGTACAGCAACACGTCTTTGGAGATACTTCTCAACCCGCAACTTCCTCTACATCGAATTTACGACCTATTGATTCGGCGTATGTATTCATGTCAAATTCTGGCCCAACGCCTACGTCGGCAGTCAATCATATGAAACCTGATCAGAGGGTTGTCTCTCAACCTATGGATTTGAAGGAGCAGAAAGTGCAACCATCTTCCCGCAAAATTCTGGATGGCCTGTTCCCAAAGTGTCCCACAGTCATGTCAGAGTTACAAAAGAAAGAGGCAGTGGTTCGACGTCTTGAACAGCTTTTCATCGGCAATAAGGTTGGCTCAGCCGATGAGCACAATCGATCGATACAGCAACAAGAATTATCTAAATCTGCGGCATATGCGGATCAAACCTCAAAGGGCGGGCTCACTTTCGAGGGCCGTCGTGAAGCACACATCTTACCTTATGAGATAAAAGAAGATGTTCCACGATGTAGGAGAGAAGCAGAATATTCGAGCAACGAGACACAGTTACCCGGAATGCCATTCGATCTTGCTGTGGATAAGAATCCTGATGGTTCTTTTCCAGAGCAGAGGCCGACCAGACTTTTGGATCTTGATCCGGATCGTCCTCAGATTCCTTCTGATAACTTGCGATATATCCGCCATTTGGGTCTCTCAAATACCCGAGAAGATGCTCCTGGCGGCACCACTAATTCCAGTGGATGGATTTATCTCAACCTTCTTATCAATATGGCTCAGTTGCACTTTATCAACGTCACGCCTAATTATGTCAGATCAGCAATCACTGATATCAGTGACAAGTTTGAGTTATCCCCAGATGGCAAGAAAATCCGATGGAAGGGAGGACACGAGGGAACCCGACTCAGCACTGGTAGTCATTCCAGCAGTGTGCGAAATCACTCCCCACAGGATGACAGTGACAGCACGGATGAGTTATATAGGAAGAGGCGCAGAATAGATGTTGGAAGATGTACATCTGCCCACATTGACATTCCTAATCTAACATCTCTGTTGGAAGTCACGAACGTTTTCCATCATTACAAACCATTGTTCCACCATCCAGGCTCTTCATCTGGAGATTGGACTTTGTTTGATGAGAGCGAACCCCCCTTTGAGCGTGGTATCGGAGACGATGGAGGATCACGTTCAGAGCCTCGTAGAGTAGGGCAGGGTAATGATGGCCCTATTATTTTCTATAGAGGAGCCCGGTTCTACACCGATTTGTCTGGTGATCGAGGAAGCATTGATGCTCCACCTCGCGTCCATGGCGTTGGCAGGGATGGGTATAGTGATCATGCCCAGGACGCTGTGGGATATGATGCAAAAGATCAGACACTCCCTCTGTCGCGGACTTCGTCGGGCTCTTCGTTCCCTTTCAGACCGTCCAGAGACTGTTCACGCGGGACCGGTTTCCCAGATGCTGGAGGATCAGGTGCCAAAACACCAGACCTACTCAGTGAAGATCCCATGACCATGGAATTCTCATTGAAGTGGTCTGAAGACAAAATTAGCCCTGACATGCCACTTCAGGCTTTCAATGCTAGTGGCCTTGGTGGAATTCAACCTGCCGATCATTTTGTTATGAAGGTTGAAACTCGTCGACCGATATTAGACGAATACAACCAAACCAAACTCTCAGGGTTTCCTGCATCAGGCCCGGCATCCGGAAAGCCTTTCCATGTCATGTCAAATGTGTTTCCGGATTCAATCAGAGAGTCGGAAGGCAACAAGTCATTGGAAAGTATCCCGCCTAGCCTGGCATTTCCTAATGCATTTCAGTCATCATCTCATGTCACGAATAAATTTCCAGTCAACGTCGAAATCATTTCTACTGAGTTTACTCAACTAGAACCTTCAGCGTTGCCAGAACCCTCGGGGTATTACCCCGCTAGTTCTGATGATGATTTGGATGTTACTGGCTCATCTTGTTCTGAATTCTGACCCCTGCAGCGAAGCAGGTCTTTCAGGCAAAGATCATCATCAATCATTTCGGATCGAATCCATCATTTACGTCGAGACCAGGAATTTACAAGCAGAAGAATATGATCCCGGCGATAGGGAAGGCGAGGAAGACGAAGGAGAAAATGAGGGCAGCGAGGATATAGCACACACCGCTCTGGCATGTTGCTCATCCCAGCGAGATGACAGCGCTCGGACACTTCGATGGAACATTAGGGAGATGGAGCGTCGAGGGTACTGGCAGGCCGGGTGAAAAGCTGGAGAAAACTCTGGAGTCTGGTGAGATGAAATCAAACTCACTGAAAAACGCCATACGTTAATATATATCCCTTCAATTTTAACAGCAAAAAGGAAAAGGCCTCATTGAAATAAAAGAAGGCTTAAATTCAATGGCTCAATAACTCATAGTCCGTGAAAGATTGGAATGGGATAGAAAATCTGCTCCGGACATTCAAAAAGTGCCTCTTTTAGTTGTTCAAAACCTAAACTCCCGTTCCTGTCCAGATACAAACCAACAGAAATCTTGTAGAAGCACCAATCAATGAAACAACCAAGCAGAAACAAACAAAGAGAACGTACTTGTCTACACTTGCATAGTACCCAAGCAACACCACACGTCACCAGCCGCCACCTGTCTTCCTATTCCAACTATCACACATATATTCCACGCACCAAGCTCCCCGAACTTTTCGTTAAACCTATGCACTATGGGCATTTCTCCAGACGAACCGTCAATGAATCGATAGGAATTTCTCATTGCAAAATCACATGTAGTTCTCTTAATAATTGATATATTGTTGAAGATATCTGAGGAAGACATGTAAAACAAAACCCTAGAAGAGCACCTACAGACCAGCCAATGGATAGCAGCCTGTGATATCGAAAGGTCATAGATAGTATGAGAATGCGGTACTAGAATAGATGCGTGTCTAAGTAAGGAGTCTTATATGAAGAAAGCTCTGCCGCTACTGGAAACAGAGGAAATGTTGGGTGAATATTTTTAGGTTGGGTTGATATTCGCATAGCGTTGGAGTCAAGAGTGCATGCACGCATAGTATGGAAGTGATTCTCAATAGATGTTTAAAAGAGATTTGAAATTTTCATGGCCAGAATTCTACAAGCCTATACGAGATATAAACGAAAGACAGGCCTCAAAACCAGACTTCGCCATGTCTCAGGTGAAGGAGATTGCCTTCGAGTTTCAACATGAGGTAACATATGTACGCGAACTGCCTGAGAGATCCAACCCAGAAGAAGCATTGGTCTAGTTCAAGCGTATATGCTTCTAATCTCCGGATGGAATGAGAGCCAAATGACAAAGAGGTGGTCAAAGAGCCCAATTTAATATCCGGTATAATAGTAGAAAGAAAGTGGTAAGAAATGGATATACTGTACCCAGAGAACTGGATCACGTTTCAAGTCCCACAACCCCATGCTGAAACCCTATCGAAATGGAAGTAAAGCATAGGGGCCAGAAGAGAAGAGAGGAATAGAGTAGTTGAAGATTCGTACCCTAAGGAAAGCCCTGTCATGGCTCGAGGAAGCCGATCTCCTGATTCATTTCCCAAACGCCAGAGATGTCCTTCCCCAAACGCCGACTACGCATAATTCGTCAAGACGATACCTGCCCACGCAATTCCGTGTTCTCAACAATGTGCAAGGTCCCGCCATCGCCACATCTCAGTTGAACCTTGTCATTTCTTTCTATTACCGTAGAATTGCTCCTTCAGCTCTTCCACATAGTACCGGAGAAACTTGTTGAAATCAGTGCCGCCCGGCTCTGCGATCTCGTCAGCCAACAATTCCCATTATGTATATCGACGGAAGGGACTGACTGTCGATTTGCGTTCCTCCCATCTCAGCCGGGTCTTTCCCGTACCGCAGCTCGTGAACTTTTTTGTGTACGCGACCGACGGCTCGATGGAAGGCGGGACTCTTAAGGAGCTGGAAGCAAGTCAGGCTATGGCGAAGATTTCATTTGGAGGGGTTTCCGTACCCTTGCTGTTAACCAGACCTGTGTGTATTGATTAGCGTACAGAGTCTTACGAGTTCTCAGGAAAGCCAACGTACCTCGAATACTCGCAACCACATGTCTGTAGTTGCGTGGTCATTCTTTATGGATAGAAAAGTCAAGCCCACGGAATGATATGCCGGTGGAAGAGAAGTGACTGACTAATAGATGTTGATTTTGTCTATATAGTGAAATAAATATTTATTTTTAAAGCGAAGCTAGACGCGGCAAATCCCAACCTAAAAACCCGACTCTCTTCGGCCGACTCTTCAACAAACGGCCCAAACGCCACCACCTCCCCTGTTCTAGAGATAGTCAAATCCAAGGTCTCCATTCCACCAGGCCAAGTACTTCATCTTGCTTTCCTTCCTTTCTCCCTTGTTTACTTCTCCATTATTCCTTTAATAACCTACTTTTTCTTTGCTTCCTACTCTTACTCCACTGTAATACCAACCCCGGGCCCTTGACATCAGAGCTTGGCTTGAGCATTGATCTCTTCCTTGCGACACGTGCCGGTCCTAGAGCCTCATATACCAGCAAGAGCAAGCAGAAGGAGAGTAAAAGGGAGTTGAAGAGGGAGAAGAAGAAGAAGACGAGTGTTTCTAGCAAGCAGCCGCTGTCTCTCAATCCATTCTACCGTTCTGTGTCCACAGTTCTTTTCGCCTTTCTTCAGCCTTCCCTCAGCCTTGACCAGGAACCAGTGCGCTTATCTCTATAACCCGGCCAACACCACTTCATTGCTGGAAATCTTCTTCTAAAATTGCTCTCACTTCAATCGTGGCGGGCACCTTCAAGCTGGATCACTTACGAAACGCCCTCCGGAGGCGATACAAGTCTCCTTCGCGCGTACTTGAACCGGTTCAAGACGCGCGAAAAGATTCAAAAGAGGGAGGAAAGCCGGCTGGCTGGCTAGGCAAAATGCGTCGCAATAACTCAATTTCGAAGCGTTGGTCTTCACCAGTTCCACTCCCGGATTCACCATCGAAAGTCCCTGGACAGAGTCCTGTCACCCCGGTGGATGGAGCGGCTCCTAGCCAGGCAGGCTCCCCGGAGCCCAAGCCTACCCCTGAAATCCCTCTGATGCCTGCTTTCTTGCAGCTCAATAGTAAAGGTAAGCTTCTCGGCCTTGCTTTTCTATTTGGTCCTGACCTTGAATTCAAGAAATACACGACAGCTTCATGGAGCTGGCTCGCCTTGAGAACGAGCGCATAGCAGAGAAATTTAAGAACCCATCCATGGATGCCCAATGGGCACGTCTTGATCCAGATCCAACTCGCGATCGTTACGTTAACGTCCATCCATGGGCTAACAATCGTGTCCACCTCAAAGTCCCAAAAGGATATAACGACTACATTAACGCCTCTCCAATTACTCTGGTACCCACCTCTGGCGTACAAGGTCAGGCCAGAACTGGGAGCCAGCATAAATATATCTGCATGCAAGGGCCGAAACGGGAGACTGTCGACCATGTCTGGCATAGTAAGTATCCTGCTCGTACAACAATAGATTTAATTGCTAACTATTACAGTGGTATGGCATGAGCTTGCCACGCCAGCCGTGATTATCATGCTGAGCCCGACCCATGGACCACACCCTAATGTTCTCGGAGCCGTATCCGAGAAATGCTTCCCTTATTTTCCTGCCGATGAGGACTCCTCTCCCATAGTTATCAACGAAGCTTCTCAACTCGGAGATAATTTCAAAGGCACAATTCGCTTTGACTCTAGAGAACCAACACCCCCAGGCACCGATATTGAGATTCGAAAGCTCATTATGAATGTTGAGGGTGAAGACAAGGAGAAGCCTATCTGGCATTTTTTGTATCCATCGTGGCCTGATTTCGGTGCTTTGGAGGCGAAAAACGTGGATAGTATCATTTCATTGATGTCTATGTCCCGGGAGAAGAACAGCAACGCGGAGAACCCGCGGATAGTCCACTGCAGTGCGGGAGTTGGGCGAACGGGTACATTCGTGGCATTGGAGTTCTTAATTGCAGAATTGCAGGGTGGCGCTTGGGAGCGGTGGGACAAGTCCGATTCCAGCGATAAAGACCCCGTCTTCGACACGGTGAACCAATTACGCACACAGAGGCGGACAATGGTACAGTCCTATGAGCAGTACGTATTTATCTACGAGGTATTGAGAAAGGTGTGGGAGGAGAAGTATGGCACTCGACAGGTTGAAGGAGGTGATCATCAGCGCCCCAGAACCGCGGGGAACATAGGTAGTTCTACCTCACGCCCTCCCACTCCGGGCATACCAGAGATAAAACTTGCCGTACCCAGAAATAGTCGGGGTTCAGGGAAGAGCACTGGTGGTGGTTGAAGCGCAGGTGAAAGATGGACGACCTTGTTGTTTATAATAGGCATGGCATGGTGTGGCGCATGGCGAAATGAACCAAAAGAACTGGTCCTTTTATCTCTCTATATGCCCTGTTCGATTATGGGTTTTATGTGTAAGATCTGGCTGGGAGGCATGTACAAAGATATATCATATCTTCAGCGCTGAGTTACGAGGCGGGTGAATGAATCAACGTACATAGATATGGAATGTAATACTTCTTTCGTCCCAACCAAAGCCAAAGCGCCACACTGCGCTTGAACAAGAACTCATGTGTGATATAGGAATATCGAATGAAGAAAGTCTAACCAAGTAGCACCAGCAACTTTACCAACTGGTCAAGCTGGTCAATAAATGCGCAATGAACACCCCCTCCTGTAGCGTATTTCGCAGAGCAAGGAACTGCCATTGAAGGGGGCTTGTCATATGCGTTGCGAATGAGAATTACCTGTAGCGTAGAACATCATTAATATTCGTGATTGTATCAATACATGCATGAGTGTAATCCAAACTCCGAAAACACAAATTTTAGAACGCCGACCACAACCACTCCCCAGATTCACGCACGCCCATGGATGTAATCCCTATTTTCAATCGTAACACTCTTGGTCATGTGATTAACCTTATATACCCCAACAAGTCTCGATGCCAGCTCGAACATGTTATTCCGCAAGGAGATGACAATGAATTGTGCATTTTTCGTCCTCTCCTTAATGTAACTAGCCACAATCGATACCTGTATTACTGTTAGCGGCAAATTCGTGTATACTACCAAGGGGTTCACATACGTTTCTAAAGTCCAAAGCAGCATCGATCTCGTCCATCACATACAAGGGCGTTGGCTTATAATGATGCAGGGCAAAGACCAACGCCAGACTGCTTAAAGTCTTCTCGCCACCACTCAGGTTAGAGATATTCTTCCAAGACTTCTTTGGTGGCATGACACTGAATAGAATCCCTTCCGAGAAGGGATCCAACGAGTCGACAAGCTCAAGCTCTGCATTCCCACCCATGGTGATCATCTGGTACATTTCCTTCAGACGAAGAGAAATTGTACTGAATCCCTCCATGAATCCTTCCAGACGAAGTCGGCGCAGGTCATCACAGCGCTTCTTAGCAGCATCACGCTGTGCTACGGCACTTTGGAGATCTGCGTTCCTCGCAGCATGCTCCTCAACTCGTCGACGATACTCTGCCAGAACGCCAAGCTCGACATTGACACCTTGTGTCTTCTCTTCCAGGGCGGCAATCTCGCTCTTGAGAGTGTCCTTGCTCATATCCTCGAGCTCGTCTTTGGTGTATTGGGGGAGCTCGTCAGGTGCAACTTCCTCTCCAAGGTCGCTAACGTTCTGAAGAGATAGCTTGCCCAACTTCTCGTTCCAGTACCTTAATCGCTTTTGGTTCTCTGCCAAAAGCTTTTGGTTTTCTTCGAGCTTGTTGCGCATTTCGATCTCTATGGCACGGGTCTCGTTGAGTTCGGCTGTCTTTTCGTCCAATTCAGCCTTGAGGGCATTGAGATCTTTCTTCTTGTTACGAAGAGCTTCTTGCGCCTCGTCAACCCTGGCTTGGTAACCTTCAGCATTTGAGCTTTGGTTTCTAACTTCTTCTTCTAGCTTTTCTAGATCAGAAATTGCAACCTGAAGCTCTTTCGTAGCCTTCGCATGATCCTTTTCGTGCTTGATTTTCTGCTTCTCAGCTTTGGCTTTGGTCACCTCGGCGGTTGATATCGATTCGTTGAGATTATTGATCTCCTCCTTCATAGCATCGACTTTGGATTTCTGTGCACGCAGCCTTTCGCCACCGACTTCCATAATCTTGTCCTGCAGAGCCTTGATATCCTGTTCGACACTGGCGGTCTCGCTGCGCAATTTCTCGATTTCTTTGTTCAGTTTTACAATTTCCCTTTCGAGTGATGCAACCCTGTTACCATCTGTCTGAGAAGGCTGGTGCTCTTTACTGAGTTCCTTGATCCGTCGTTGAGCATCCGTCAGATTTCTTGCAGAACTTTCAACTTCGAGCTCGATCTTTTGTATCTTCGTATCAAGTTGAGGGATTTTTTCGTTGAGATCTCGGAGAGTGGATTCAAGCTCCCGCTGACGCTCTTGGAACCTTTGGAACTCCTGCTCGAGTGCATCTCGATCCACCTCCAGTTTGGCCACCTGCTCCTTTGTAGTGTCTGCTACGAGCTTGGAGGACATCAACCCTTTCTTCACAGTGTTACCACCTCCAGACATGGTACCCGACTTGTCAATCAGCTGTCCATCGAGAGTTACCACCCGCCATCTCTTTGCACCATAGGCGATTCGGTTGGCTTGTGCTAGGTCTTTTGCGACGAGTGTGTTTTGGAGTGAGTGAAAGAATGCCGGTCGAAATTTGTCGTCTTTGGCTTTGATCAAGTCAAAAAGACGTGGAGCATTCTCTGGGGTCTCAATAGGGGACATATCTCGATTCCCAAGTTTGTCCAGGCACATAAAGTTTCCTCTCCCGAGGTTAGTTTTTCGCAAGTACTCAATACACTGCTGTCCGCCTTCCACAGTGTCTGTTACGAAATTGTCGAGAGCTCCACATGCTGTGGATATAGCGACATCATACTTTTGGTCGATGGTGCCGAGATTACCAAGACGTCCATGGAAACCATCAATTCGGCCAGATTCCTTGAGACGCATCAATCCAGTGAGCACATTGCCCTGGGTTTGTGTATTTGAAAGACTCGCACGAGCCTCGTCCGCTTTCTGACGCGCACCAGATAGCTTAGAGCGAAACTCTGGCTCTTTCTGCGACAGTTTCTCCAACTCCGATTGTACTCGCATAGCCTCCTTTGCAAGCTTTGATCTTTCCAATTTACTTTGCTCGAGTTCTTCAAGCTTGGCCTCTCTTGCCTCCTCAATACTGGCTATTTTTGCCTCAGTCTCTTTAAGTGCCACAGCCCCAGCATTTGCCCTCTCGTGTAGAATGGTCAGTTCACTTTCGGCCACTGCAATAGCTGACTGCTTTTGATTGATCTTCTCGTTCCATGGCTCTAGCGACTTCTGTTTTGCCGCAATTTGATCGGATAAGCCTTGGGTTTTGCCTTTCAAAGCGTCACGAATTGTTGCGAGTTCCTG
This sequence comes from Amorphotheca resinae ATCC 22711, assembly GCF_003019875.1. Lineage (NCBI taxonomy): Eukaryota > Fungi > Ascomycota > Leotiomycetes > Helotiales > Amorphothecaceae > Amorphotheca > Amorphotheca resinae. The sequence continues at coordinate 450,876 of NW_020194484.1, forward strand.
TTCCTCTTCTTTCATCCGTTTCTCCATTGCAGCAATCTCATGGGCCGAATTTTCGATCTGAGCAGTGCAATCTTCGATTGTGGATTGGGCATCGATTGTCGCTGTCTCAGATGTACTGATGGTCTTCTCCAACTTCTTGTGTTTCCCGGTCAAAAATTTCCTTTTCTCCTCGAATTTCACGTGCTCCTGGTCAAACTGTGCCATTTCCTTAAGAATGGCCTGTGTCTCCTTCTCGAGGGCTTCATATTCTTTCTGACCTTTCTTATATTGCTTTTCGAGTTGCTTGATGCCATCCTCGTTGCCTTGGTGTTTCTCTAGTTCGGCGTCAAGCTGTGCTTGCATTTGTCCAATTGCTTCTTCCGTGACTGCGATATTGTCACCGCATTCAGCGATGTAGATCTGGTATAGGCCGGCTTGCTTGATGGCTAGTTCGTTCTCGTCCTTTATGTATGCTAATGCCTTGTCTTTTTTATCCTCGAGGCTGTTCTTTTCTTTCTCCACGTGTTGAACACGCCCACTCTTCTCTACACAAATGTCATTCAAGGTCTCAACCTCCAAAGCAGATTCCTCGATGGGCGTTTTGTATTTGGATGTACCAATAATATCCTCTAGATACTCCAAAAGACCATCATCGTGCTCATTCGCAGCTTTCGGCTTCATTTGTGCAATTGATTCTACCTCGCCCTGGAGAATGAGAAATCGTTTGTGATCCAGGTCGACTCCTCTATCACGAAGTAGTGTTGTGACTACAGTGAAGTTCGATTCCTTCCCATTCAAGTAGTACTTGCTTGAGTTGTTCTTGAAAGCCCGGCGGGAAATTACCAGATCAGAATTCGGTATAACCTCATGTGTACCGTTGGGCTGGACTTATGTCAGTTGTGACTTAATATAAAAACATTTTGGCTTACCTGGTCCATCACCTCCTGAAAATGTACAGCTACTTCACAATGATCCAGGTCCGGAAATGCGGCAGAGTTGTGAATCAAAGCTGATATCTTCCCTTGTCTCATTTTGCTGGCTCGGAACCCGAACACAAAAAGAAGAGAATCAATGACATTGGACTTGCCCGACCCGTTAGGGCCAACAACGGAAGAGAAAGAGGCATGGAAGGGGCCGACTTCCTGACGACCGGCGTAACTCTTGAAGTTCGTGAGAATCAAATAGGTAATGACAAGTCGAGATTTTGGTCCAGTATCTTCAACAACTGGGGCTGCCATTGACCTCGACTTTAACACAATATCCATTGGCTTCTCCAAAACGGTATCCATAGGCCTTATAGGTTTCACTACCGATGTTTGACTGTCAGCAGTGCGGGGTCTATCGTTGAGGGTCTCTGTGATATCCGCCAGTGGTGTGCCATGGAGCTCAGACGGTTCCGGGGACACTGATGGTTGAGGTGTTGGCAAGGGCGGAGGAAGTTCAGGTGTAGATGATTCTCGTGGGCCTCTGATAGGTACACTCTTTCTCTTTCGAGGGGGCGCTCTCTTGGAAGGAGATTCTGGCTCGGGCTGTGTACTCTGCTCTGGCTCGAAGACCTCGGAAGGCTCAATATTGTCATTTGCAAGACTCTTCTTCGGACGACCTCTAGTTCGGGGTGTCGCAATGGAGGCTGTGGTTTCCCGTCTTGATGCCGCTGTCTTTCGAGGACTTCGTTTGGGCGCTGGTGTAAATTCCTCCTCACTCTCTTCCTTCATCTTGGGTTGTATGGGCTCCTCGTCCTCATCCGATTCCACCACTACCCTCCTCCGCGCTGCTGCCCTTCTTGAGGGTCTAACGGGGGATTCCGACATTTTCGAGATGCGATAATCGTTTTGTGTCTTCGAATCGCGCGTAGAACCAGACCGACACGTGCGTTTTTGCTGTTGAAGAGCTCAAGCCGTGCGCAATTTGATCATCCGTGATCTAGACCACCGTTATTATCGTGTTGACGCGTGAAATAGGTGCTCGAATCACTTGGCGGTGGTTGTCGACTTCGATGTATTGTTCCGTGTGGTGGATGTAAATAGAGGTGTTTTCATTGTTTACACCGAACGGCGCTAAGATAACGAAAATGTGCGGGCTGCTCTTCCGCCTCACCTAATCACCCGCGCTCACGACTGATTCTATAGCTACTAGCCTACTAGTAACTAAATAATAGACACTTCGAATACTCGAAAGTGGATTAGACGGTCGAAGACCTATAGAATGAGTCCAGGCAGGCAAAAGAAACTCTGGAACATGGGACGTGTGAATAAGAGCACCGATAACAAAACTCAGGAACACATGTTGTGTATAGTAGAATGTCTCGAACAGGTAATAAAGCAGAGCAGGCGAAGGATATCGGAGACGTGATGATTTGTAAGGCAATTGTAGCGGTAGCGTAAATAATTTGTGGAGGAAGACAGAAATCCTGAAATGTCGTGATAGTGTTTTGATTGTAGGATGGCCTAACAATCGGGATCAGATGTCAACACCTGATATATGTCCTAATATTACCTATACTTTCTGCAGCTCAACTTCTCTGCACAGGCATAACTCTGTTTTGTCGGCATCCAAAGCAAAGCATCTATCGATAAGAGAGCGATGACAAGTCGCGAGTAAATTTAGGTAGGCCCATAATAAGAGACCAGTCTATCTAATCTATGGAGAGACGCGGCCTATGGCTCAGCCTACTATTTACAGGCGGCCAAGTTAGTCACTATTCCACTCACTTCCATCTTCATCGCCACTTCCATCTTCATCTCCGAGTCCAGCCATTTCACCTAGAGCGCCTTGCATCTCTTGCATCTTATGATCAAGTCCCATAGCGAGCTCCTCCTCCTCTTCTGCGCTGCGCTGCGGGCAACCCTCTGCAGTAGTAAATGTCGACTCATAGAAGACTTCGGGTAAAAACTGGTCAGAGATTCGCTTTGCCAGGGTGAGCAGCATTGACTTTCGGAGGTATGGGCCTGGTGTTGCCCAGAAGTAGCCTCTTGCCTGTACACGATTCAACCATCCGAGATTTCCAAGCTTCTGTTGGTGTAAATAAGTGATGACATATCGCAGATATAGATATCTGCGAGCTGGTCGGTTAGATGTCAGGAATTCAAGCGCCTTTTCGTCAATCTCCTAAACCAACCGTCAGCTCAATACTATGACCAAGTAAACTGGATTTAAGGAAACAATAAATATACTCTCCACGTTATGCCAGTGGCACAAAAATTAGAGGCTACTGACTGGTCTACCAGTACGCATCTCCAAATGGTCTCTTGGCCTTCCTTTGGCTTATCAGGAACAATCACAATCACACCATTAATCAAGCCATTTTCAATATTACGATTCAGGGTAATTCCTTCACACCCAAATCAGTCACATGCTCAACAGGAGTTATAGAGAAGCAAACATACCATTACGAGCCTCAGACAGAACAGTGTCACGAACGCCGAAGAGATATGCAAGCTGCTCTGACTCTAAAGATTTTGGGACAAGATGGGCGCACTTGACATAGTTCCCGGGCTGCCATCCAGTGAGATGACAGTATTTTTCAACGGATCCAGCGTCTGTAAGCCGCTCTGCACCGTAGAATGAGAGCACTGCCTTAGAAAATGCACGCTGATCGAATGGCTTTCCTTTCCCGTGCTTGTGAGACGCAGACATGATCTTCGACATCAACACAGAAGAGTATGCATCCTCGATCGTTGTGTAATGTGGCAAGACTTCATCCACATCATCGGAGACTGCCTTCTTCTGGCGTTTGAGAATCAGTAACTCTCGCTCCTTGTGGTCAACTTCCGACTTCAAATCTCTCATAGCGTCGTCGTATTCTTCATCAGTGAAGGCCTTCCTTTTTCTGGCGCTTTCAAAATACTCTTTGAACTTGGCATTGATGGCAAGATCTGATGAGATGCTCTCAATCTTTGCATCAATGAAATCACAGGTAGAGCTTGTGGTCGACAACCGAGACACTGTTGTCTGTGCGGATACGGAGCGACTGGTCAATTGTTCCACTTCCCTTTGACGGCCCTGGGGGACGAGAGAACTATAGCGCTCCGGAATTGGAGGTGCCATGGTGTGTAAGGATTGGGGGATGGACGTGGACGTAATGCTGCAAGAGGGACGAATCAGCAATCATTTCCAGCCAGGCTATAATGGGACTGGAAATTGCTTCCAGTCGGTGGGGGTAGAACTACCTGTTACCTTGCCGAAGCAGAAGAGGGAGGATGTGTGTGTTTAAGAGAAGAAGAGGGAGGGTGTGTGTGTTTAAGAGAAGAAGAGGGAGAAAGTGTGTGTCTACAAGATTGGGGAGGTAGGCGCTTGAAATCGAGCTTGTCAATGTGGAAGGAAGTCTGGGGCATGCGTGCTCAATAAGTACCTACCTAGGTAGGTACAATAACTTAGATGGCTACAAGTTTGGTAGCGACCTCCCTTACCTAGGTACCTTGTAAGGTAAGGTACTTTAGGCAGTCTAAATCAGAATCTGAGCGACGGGACTAGCTCGAATAAAGCTTGCCAGTGTGTCAATGCGTCATTGTTCATAGGTAGAAGAAAATCGGCGCTGGCTTGTCACATACCAGCCAGCTGGTTACGGCAGTATCCAACTCGACACATTAAGGTAAGGTACCTTATTGTCCTCTTACCGTAAGGCGCTAAGATAAGGTTGAGCCTAGGCCCTAGGCTAAACCTCCGATAAGAAGAGCTGTCGCGAAACAACTTCACCTCTTTCAAGAATATACGCGTCCCCCCACCCCAACTCAAACTCCAGCCGCGATGATGTTCAACTACACCAGTTTTGATGAAGTCTTCAATTTTGATCCTGAATGCTCGTATGATGAAATCGCAATCCAAGGTATCGACGAGCGCAGGAAGAAATTAGAGGGCCTCTTCTTCGAAAAGGTTCTCAAGCTACTGGGGATTAAGAGACGTGAGTTGACCCTCTCAGCGCTGACACTGCGTGGGATATTGACCCTAGATAGCTACCAAACTGTATCCACCGAAGTCAAATGGCGATCTGAGAAATCTTCACCGGGCTATCGTTGAGAGTGCTGGCGCCGACCATCACAAAATCTCGGTCCTATTCTACATCCTCCTCGATTTCGATGCGCCTACTGGAAGAAGAGCCTACTCTACATCATTCGGGCAGAACTCTTTCCTACCTCAAAAGTATCAGATATATATGAAGGGGCTGTGGCATATGGATCGACTAGAATTCGAGGTTGGTGACTCGTCCACTTCGATGGAGGTGATGCTAACAGCTTATAGCTAGCTCTTCAATACCTAACATATCCGTCACTGATACCAACATTTCCGGACGAAATCCTAGAGGTTTTGGTGCGACATTCAAAAGGCAACGATATGTCATTACCTCTGGCATATTATCACACCGTTCAGCCTACGCTTACGAACTCATCGGCACTCGAGGCTTTATTTACAGCAATTGCAAGAACAAGCGTCACAGAAGCATTTTATTTCTCGAGGGGTCAGCCCGAATACGCCCAGCGTCATATGTTTGAAATGCTGATTTCCCTTGTGCTCAATAACTCTCCGAAAGATACAGTTGCAGACCGCAGTGTCGAGCTGATCAACCTACCATTCAATCAAGAGGAAGAAGGGTGGTTTGAAGAATACTTGCTACGTGGCCAAGGACGATCAATCAGAAAAGCCAAGGATACTCTGATGATGAGGAGAATCGGGACTGGCAACTTTACTGGAGCGCTGTCTCTCAATGGTATAAATACCCACCCTATTGGTGGCTTAGACTGGACAACTCTATCAGAAGCAGTGCAGGATGGTTTAGGGCCTCGAGTTGATGTATGAATGGATGTAAAGATATATTTGAAAGAGTTCAAGACGATCATAGCGCTTGGAGTCTGGGGTTTTTGGCGGACTACCACAGAAATGGTTGATATCGTAGCGTTGCTTTTTAATGAAGACAAGCAATACTTCTCGTATGCTTGCTTACACAATTGGTGGTTGTAGAGCCGCTACTCCGAAAGCAGGAAAAAGCTCAGCGTCCTCGCTGATATGGGTAGTAAACTATGCGAGCATTGAAAAGCAAGTGAATGAATGGCTCTCGAACCATTTTGAATTATTGATTACTCTCTAGTGACTACAATTCCAACACTCGATATGGTCTGATGTTGGTGGTATATCCTCTTCCAGATCCTTCCTGCATTTACAATAACTCCAAGAGATTCCCACGAATATCTTCCTCAAACGCTTATATAACCTTCAGTTTGAATCCACACTGAACCCATCTCGAACCCAAATAAATAGCTGACCCAACAGCCATGGTTACGCCACAGAAGATCTGCAGATAGAGGAAATTGCCATCATCTCTAGATATAAGAGCGCCGCCGATTGGATTTCCCGTCAAGCCACCAACTGCTACACATAGAAAGTATGTACCGCTCCGGATCCCAATCTCTCGGATGGGTGAGATTTGCGCTATCAGGGATGGGGCCAGCGAAACGAATGCCCCGGATGAGAATCCATAAAGAGCAGAGAAGACAATAATGGGCGCGTTCCCCTTTGAGGGGAGCCAGAGGGCTAGCACGATGATGGCTGAGAATGCGGTGGTAACGATCATGACATTGAACCGACCAATACGATCTGCAATAATCCCAGGAAGGATCCGGCCAAATATCCTAGTTGGAAAAGTCAGCAAGACATGTAGATGTAAGCGTACAGGTTTTGGAATTGCTTACGAGGCTGCGTTAAGAATGGATAAAAGATACGAAGCAAGATTGCTCGACATTCCATCTTTCTCAGCCTGAAGGATTACGAACTGAGAAGCTATTAGCGATCCGAGTAATCCAATAGGGAGAAGGGTCAACCTACATCGAAGGGAAGGAATGTCCCAAAGAAAAACATAAAAGAGCCCAGACAGATAAGAGCAAAAGCTGGCTCCTTTAGGGGTCGGATGAATTCCATGATGTGAAACTCTCTGGGCAACGGCGGTAATCTTGATTTCACGGTGAGGTTTGCAATGATGAGCATTCCCAGGATCATAAAGGCTGCGGCCCTCATAGTCCACGCAAATCCAATTTCTGGGATGAGCTTGGTCACCATGATAGGATAGATGACTCCACCTAGTGATGACCCAGCGGTCATAACCCCAAAAGCTGCGGCGCGATTCTTATAGAACCATGTTCCAATTGAGCTCATCGCAGCGTAAAAGACAGCACTCGCCCCAAGGGAACTGCACACTCCCTGGGCTAGAAAGAACTGGTAGTATTGAGTTGATAAAGAAGTCATCATCAAGCCGAAGACGTGAAAGAAGCTCCCGATGAGGAGAAGATATCGAGGGCCATAGTTGTCGAACACCTTGCCAAAGACTGGGCCGCCTAGAAACATCATGAATACCTCCATAGAGGGAATCCACGACACGCTACTGGATGAGTATTGGCTCAGCATGTTCTGCTGATAGTATTCCTGGAAGACGCCGATGCAGTTGATCCATCCAAAACTGCAGAACAGGCAACACCATCCCCCGAGGACTACCAGCCATGCCTCAAGACCACCATCAGGAAAGTCTGCGGGGTTGACACCACCAACAGTAGGGGCAGGCTTTACTACCTCTCCACCTTTCTCAAGATCAGCCTCCGCGGCAACTCCTGATTCTGAAAACATATTTGCTTCAGCAGCCTTGTCTTGACTTCCAATCCTGTCGAGAGATAGTTCCTCTGCAGAGACTTCGTCCGATCGATCATTGTAAGAGGATTTGACAGTACCGTCTGCGACTAAAGAGGCATTCGAGGAAGGTATTTTTGCCGCCATGGGCAACCCGTTGTAAGGTACGATATGCTGAAGGGAAGGCAACAAACAAATCTGCAGATCGATACTTCCACTCTGAGGGACACCAGGACTTTGGTCTGATCAACAGCTAATAAAAGCAGAATAGAAGAAGCTAAGCCAACAGAAAGAGCGTTGAATATCAAGAGCGAAGATTTTCCTTGTCTTTGCTTCTACGTGTACTTGCAAAATATCTTACCTTCATTCACCACGTCTCTTATCACCGCGACGTTTGGTAGCCATGGACATGAGATTAAGCACTTCGCTCCGCGCACTAACGCCGAGAGGCCGAGCCCCAGACTCCCAGGACCCCAGGGATTTTGAGGAGAGCCCATGCTTCGTTGACGTAAATCCTACCGTCCTGTCATTGCCCATTCACGGGTCGCCAATATAGTAGTATATTGCGTTTGGGCGTTGGCGGTAACCAATCAATGCCTGGAGAGCTATCTTACTATTATGCTTACTCAGCGGAAACTCATAGCGAACGAGCCTCCTCGCTCGATATAAAGTCGAGGGTGATGGTGCTACGATCTACTGTACGAGAAATATCGATCGAGTCTAATGGATAAGACGTTGAATAAGGCTATGAATAAATACTGTAATCATGGCATGTGCGGCTTTGAGGGAATCATGATACAAGTTGCCGTGCGATTATGTAGCTATAAGGGGGATGTAAATCAGGACCTCCATCCACTCTAGCTTGAATCTGCAATCAGACTTTCCTGGTCTACCAATTTAAAAGTGGTGTTGGAATTTTAGGCCGTGAAAATCACCAGTCTTTCTGGGGTAGAGCTTTATGAACCCAATCCGCTCTGTGCGTTTTCTACTATAAATACATGCTTCAAGTTCTACCGTACAGTTGCCTTATCCTTTTGAGAATCCTCAAACTTGACCTTCCCGCCTTTGCCAACCTCTACAAATTGGAAGCCGGTAGGCACATCCGCTATCTTTTTCGTCTCCTCTACAGGCTCGTCCTTCGGCTTAGTTTCCAGAGTCACCGCTGACTGTACAGCACCAGGAGGGGAATCCGCAATCTCGTTCACATCCCTCGATGTTAGAACATCACTAATACGAGATGCTCTCGAAGACATCAAGATTGTGGTTGGCCCATGAAACTGCAAGAACAGTCGGTCTCCCCAGATCGTTCTTCGTGCCGCTGTCCTCAAACTGAACAGCAGAGTTGCGACAGCTTTCCAGGACTTTGTTTGCTTCATGTTCCTGAAGAACTTAATGTCTGGTAGTAGATAACCCAGCCCCAGACTCGGCACCTGGAAACGTAGACTAGACGACTTCAGCCGGTACGGCAGAGGTGGGTGTTGCGTGACAGTGTACGCCACAACATTTGCCGGGTGTGCGACATATTCCTCTCCTGCCTTCAATGTAACTTGGTAGATTTGTCCCGGACCGGCCAAAGCTACGAGACCTCTCCCAGTGATCTGCGAATTCCCCCAATGAGCGATGCTCATACCTTTGTTGATAGTGGGAGTGACAGAGAGCGTATGTCCAGTCCAGGCCAGCAACGCCTTCCGTTGCGCAACCATCCAGTCCACTGTTCCATTGAGGTGCAGTACAGTAAAAGAAGTGAAGGGTGATTTGGTAGAGATAAGGGCAGTTATAGGAGTCGTTGCGGAAAGTCGTTGGTACAGGAAAGGTATGCCAAGTACTGCTCGTCGGAAAGGCTCAAGTATGGAGAGTGTAGATTGCGCCTGAGTCCAGTGTTAGTCCCCAGTTCGACCATCAATTCCCCTAACCTTAACTGACATTTTCTGCTTTCCCAGTGAGTCCAACCAATGTGCCCCTCCTAGTGTACAGCTTTTGGGATGCTGATAATGAAACCGACAAAAGAGAGTAGGGAGCGCCTAGAACTTCGAATCGCGCATCTGATGGTTTGCTTCTTGTCAGTATATCTCCAATTCCCAACATTAGTGATCAAGAATTACCTGTAGGGTCCGTAGACGCGTTGATTGCGTTACTGAGAACATCTCCACTGAGTATGGGGGATTCCGTTGTCGGTGTTGCGCTGATCTGGATAGCTCGACGGCTTTGGGCTCCAAGGCCATGCCATCGAGGCCGCAGAAAGCCTCGAGCGACAGTCTCGAGCGGGATTCGACCGCGCATAGCTGGTCGGTAAGTTGATTGATCCCAATCTTTTGAATAAATACGGCTTTGGCGTCGTCAAAATAATCAGTATCTTTAGACTTCATGCCTCAGGCGAGATGTCCCGGATTGCGTAATAAGCTCTGTGTATCACAAGTCCAGCTTTCGTGCTCCGGGGACTTGTCCTCCTGTCTTCGGTGAGCAATTTTTTTTTTTAACAGTATATAGAAGTCATACTCTCACAGAGAGCATAGGCTTCCCACCGATTTTCTCCCCGCAGTCCAGAAAACCACCCTCGTCGAATTTCATTATCGAAGTTGCCCCTCCAAACCTCTTTGTCTCCGGCTGGGACCATGCCGAAAGAAGTTCCGAGGTCCTTAGGGAGATAGCCTGGCTACAAATACGCAACGATGATAGTACGGAGTCTATACAAAGCTGCTGGCTTAAGTGCAAAAGCTTCGATCCGATCACAGCCATGGACAAGACCAGGACTCGGCCTGCGGGTTTTCGCCAGCGACAGTCGACCCCCTACAGATGGTTCGAAACCGAGGTCAATTGCGAGTCAATTGCAGAGGCAGCCGAGAGCGGCCGATGATATTTCAGGGACGAAGCCAGAGAGTGTTACAAAACCTGCGCCAGCTACTCCTACCGCTAAATCGGCGGACCCTCTGGCTCTTGATGAGAAGACAAACAAGGAGCAGCGGAAAGCCGACTGGGCTATTATGAAAGAGATGGCACGGTACCTTTGGCCCAAGGACAGCTTCGGGACGAGAGCTCGTGTTGCGATCGCGGTCGCTCTCCTAGTAGGATCCAAGGTGCTGAATGTGCAGGTGCCTTTCTATTTCAAGAGTATCGTCGACTCCATGAATATTGATTTTGCAGCTGTGGGCGGTACGGCTACCACTGTAGCTGGTTCGATGATATTGGCATATGGTGTCACCAGGATTGGAGCTACGGTTTTCCAGGAAGTACGGAACGCTGTCTTTGCGAGTGTTGCACAGAAGGCTATTCGAAGAGTGGCTTGTAATGTCTTTGATCATTTACTGAGACTGGATTTGAACTTTCACCTGACAAAGCAGACCGGCGGTCTAACGAGAGCTATCGATCGTGGTACGAAGGGTATCAGTTTTCTTCTCACGTCTATGGTGTTCCATATCCTGCCAACTGCTTTGGAGATCAGTATGGTGTGTGGTATTCTGACGTATCAGTACGGCGCAAAGTTTGCAGCTATCACTGCTTTGACTATGGTTGGATACACGGCATTTACCATTTGGACAACTGCATGGAGAACGAAGTTTCGAAGAGCCGCAAATGCAGCAGATAACAAGGGTTCCACAGTTGCCGTGGATTCTTTAATCAACTACGAAGCTGTGAAGTACTTCAACAACGAGAAGTATGAGGTTGGCAGGTACGATCAAGCCCTGAAAGAGTATGAAAAGTCCTCTATTAAGGTTGCTACGTCCCTCGCCTTTCTCAATACTGGACAGAACTTGATCTTTTCAAGCGCTCTAACTGCGATGATGTATCTCGCCGCTGACGGTGTAGCCAGCGGGAGCTTGACCGTTGGCGATCTGGTCATGGTCAATCAACTCGTTTTCCAGCTCTCAGTACCCCTAAACTTCTTGGGATCTGTATACCGAGAACTTCGCCAGTCTCTGCTTGACATGGAAACTCTCTTCAATCTCCAAAGGGTCAACGTAGCTATCAAGGAACCTCCGAATGCCAAGGCGCTCCAGCTAACCAAGGGAGGCGAGATCACGTTTGAGAATGTCACTTTCGGTTATCATGCGGACAGGCCTATTCTGAAGAACCTTAGTCTTACGATCCCAGCCGGGAAGAAAATTGCTATAGTGGGACCAAGTGGTTGCGGAAAGTCGACGATCCTGCGACTCCTCTTCCGCTTTTATGATGTTCAAGAGGGAAGAATCCTCATCGATGGCCAGGATATCAGGGAGGTCAGTTTGGAATCTCTAAGAAAGGCTATTGGCGTCGTGCCTCAGGATACGCCATTGTTTAACGACACAATCGAACACAACATCCGCTATGGCGATATGACTGCATCTCACGAGAAGGTTGTGGCAGCTGCACAGAGGGCAAAGATCCACGAGATCATCTCGGCCCTCCCAGATGGTTACAGGACCAAGGTTGGAGAGCGAGGGATGATGATCTCTGGCGGCGAGAAACAGAGATTGGCGGTTTCTCGACTTATCCTTAAGGACCCGCCGCTACTCTTCTTTGACGAGGCTACCTCGGCATTGGATACACATACCGAGCAAGCTCTCATGCAAAATATCAACAGCATCTTGAAGGAGAATGGTAGGACTAGCGTGTTTGTGGCACATCGATTACGGACGATCTATGATAGCGACAAGATCATTGTTTTGAAGGATGGCAGCGTGGCGGAAAGTGGTACGCATCGCGACTTGATCGATACCGGTGGCGTGTACTCGGAGCTTTGGAGTGGTAAGTCAAGTCGCTCTACCCCCCGACGGTCTCGTCTAACGTGTCTCGCAGCTCAAGAAACCCTGTTTGGCGAGGATGGGGAGGAGCGCGAAATTGATATAGATATAGCGGGGAACATTGCGGAGAAAAGACCTGATCGTCCTACAGCGCGATGATCGGTCAAGCTTGAAAATGTGTAGCGATGTAGCACTATGTAGATATGGCAGCATGACGATATCCTATTAGAACTCAGGTAGGTAGCACAGACTGAACGGCATAGACTGTACAGTAGTCATATACCCTGCACGTATGTCCGCATGTTATAACTTGTAGCCTGTAGGTGCCTTTCTAGCAAGCCACCTCACTCCATAGTCATACACAGTCCATCATGGGCATATTTGAGATCTATATAGACTGGAGCGTGCTCCGCCGATAAGTTGCCGCATGGTTGGCAGGGATGATTTGGGATCGGTGGGATGGTTACCTCAAAGGCTCCAAGTGTACCTCTGTCAAGCGCAAGGGTCTGCAAGGTACAAGTTACAAGTTGACAAGTAACTTCTCACTTACTCCTTGCATTCTCTCCCAATTCGGGAAGGTCGGACAGCGATTCCCAGTCTCAATAAGTAGTCCGACAGGTCGCGAGTCACGGCGCAGTGCTTGGTGTCGTGCTCGTGCGGTCGAGTCCAAGGCCGTGGGAGGAAGGATATCTGCTCCCCTATCCTCCCGCCCCCTCTATACCGCTGTACCCGTGCCTCTGTGCCTCCGTAACTCTTGTGCCTCTGTGCCTCTGTACCCGTCCACGCCCAGAGACAAGGTAGACTTCCCGACGCCGTGATTGGCGCATCAATAACCTCGGCCGCGTGGCGTCCTTCTAGACCATCTCGCCTTTCTAGGCCGTCTCCTTCCTGCGTTAGACGGATCCCGTTAGACAGCCTCTTTGAACCCTGGGCCCGTGGAAGGGCCTTTCCGGGAACAAGGGAAAAGGAAACGTGCGGCGACCCCTATTGGACTATAGACTATGGACTATCGGGCTACTGCGTCCTGAATGTTGGGTTGAATAATGCCTGAATCCTGAGTTTTGAGTCCTGACAAACTGTAGGCCGTAGTAGTGGTGCTGCTGCTACAAAGCATATGGGTCATTGGGTATGGATCTGGTTAATGGATAGTAATGGATTGGATAATGCATATGGATAATGGGTAAACTCCCTTCGGTGTCTGGTCCAAAGAAACTCCACCGCGCACCGCAACCGGCCCTTCCCAATCACTCAATCAGACCGGATGCCCTGGCCCTGGCCAGCGTGCCGGGGCTCCTGATGAGAAGCAGTCGACTATTGCCGCACCGAGTGGAGCGAATAGCTGCTACAGAACCCAACGTGGGGGACGCGATCCGAGCTCCGAGCGTTCGTCTTCCTGTCGTCGTCGACGATGGGAATTTGTCGACAATTGACAACCATATCATTCATTACCCTGACACCCCAGACCAAGACGGCGACAGCGACGACGACAAGAACGACGAGGAACAAGCGAATACTCGCGACGCGGATCTCATCAGCACATTGATTGCATCTCGATAGCAACCCCACTACTACGTCGAGATACCTAGATAGATACCCGCCATTCATCATCCATCATTCCATCATCCGTCGAGTCCGCCTCCCTCCTCTCCTTCCAAAAAAAAACTCCCACACACGCTCTCTCTCTCTTTTTCTGTTCTTCCCTCCTCTTCACCTCATCCACACCATGAACCTCATCGATCTTTTCCACCAAAAACTCGAGCTCTTCCGTCTCGAAAAGAAGTACATCCGCGGCCGCAGCCGCCGCACCACCTTCGTATCCGAAGCCCAGTACGTCGACGGCGAATACATCTACTCGCCAAGATCGTCCAAGTACAGCGCGGGCAACAGCGACAGCGAGGCCGGGAGCGACAAGGCCCGCCGCCGCCGCTCCAAGATGGGCCTGGATATGAGGGACTGGAGGAAATCGGCGGGGTTCGGGGACCGCCGCGTCGACGTGCGGTGGGGGGATGACTTCCGCTCATGAGCCCCGGGGGGGAGAGAGCTGTGCGGATTCTTGAATGGGTTGCTGGTGTTCTTCTCTTTTTTTATATCTGATATCTCGAGGCGGCCCCCGCGTGGCTATGGTGCCCGATATCTTGAGCGATGTTACGTCTTGATGATCTCTATATCTGGGGTTGTGCTGGTTCTTCTTGTTTTTTATCTTCACTCGTCAGTTTGACGGTGAAGGTGGTTTGTTGTTGGGATATACACAAAAATCTGGGGTTACGATCTTTTTTGTCACAGGCAAAAAGTCTCACACTGTCTACGAAGTTAGTCAAATCACAAGGTTTTCTTTATCTACTACCTAGGGCTCGATGGAAAAACATTCGTTGCTTGCTACGGTATAACAAAATACACAGAGATTCCTCATCAGTTGCCCTCCCACTCCTCTGTTCTGTATATGTTCCCTCCATTTCAAGACATAGCAGCTACCATATTTTCTCCTCTAATGATATCCCCCCCCCGGCTTTCTCCTGAAATCATCTCTTTGAGTACATGCATTTCTCTTCATACAGTAGGGGGTAGGACCTGGAAGAGAAAATTCCTTGGGTCGTCTTAGAACCACACGTGATAGGAACGGTGCGAAATGAGCATAGGGAAATGCTCGTAGATACTGAAGTTTGAACATATGTACCAGCTCAATCGCGTAGATGATAATGAATATCCGGCAGGGATCGAGATTAGTAGGATTCGCGAGTCTAACTTATAAAGGTGTATATATATACGTGGCTAATATAATAAGAGTGATTCGAGTATCGATTTCCCCCAACGCCTAACACGCCAAGGATAGGCTATCAAACCATCCAGAGTTTTGTTGATACCGTTCCCAAAAAAGGGGGCTTCGAAGGGGAAGCACGATTCCGGAACTCCTGTGCGATAATCGCCATGCTATAACCCCAGTAATCGCTACGAAAAACCATACTTCACCAATCTCGCTTGAAGGGGTGCGCCTCGGTGTTAAGCACCCACTCGTCCAGGCTGATTGTGTCGGGGGTTGAGAACAAGAGGTAGAAATATTTCAGCGTCTCGGCCAGCCAGAAGCTCTCCATCTCATCAGATTGGAGGCTCTCGGTTTGCGTGACATCGTAGATGGCCGAATGCCCATACTTCGCAGATGTCGCGTTGAGAATTGCTTCAAACATTTTCCACCCCTTATCTTGCCATGATGGGTCCCCCGTGATGCGGTACATATACCAGACGGACTCGATTGCCTCGGGTCTTCTCATTGTCAGCACCCATTTACTAGTGAACCAGCTGGCGACTTACCTAAGGATATATTTCTTTGACCGAATATTCACATATCCGGGAAGCAATCCTCCTTGCTCAATCCGAGCAGCAACAAACTCCTTGTGCGAGAGTGGTCGCGCTGGATCTGGTAGATCTTCAACCGGTTTGGATTGTGCCGTTGGGGGTGGGACTTCTGTTTGCCGTCCAACTTCCATACTTCGGAGCTCTGCCTCAGTAGATTGGAACTTCCCTTCATAATGCTCAGCGACCACTTCAGTATCATCAGAGACCTTGGATTCACCGGGTCCTTTTTTGGGGTTCTGGGCCTCCTTCGTGAAATCATTCTTGAAATTATGGGTAACGGGTTGAGGCAGATCATTTTTTGGAGAACTTTGGCGCTTCCTTAGTGAAGCGACTGTGGTGTTCGAAAGCTGGCGGGGGGCATCATTTGATGTCGATTTAGATATGTGGCTATTTGAAGACACTTTTTTGTCTTGTGGATCACTGCCCGCGGGAGACTGATTAGCTGTCGTTTCAACGTTTGTCGTTTCTACTTCGGCCTTTGCTGTAGCGGCTTTCTTGGCTTCCCGTTCTGCTTCGAGAGCTGCTTTGTTGGCAAGGTACTCTTCAACCATTTGATCCCTCTCGTCGGCCTTAGGATCGAGGTACTCAAAATACGCCGTCTCATTCCAGGCACAGGACTCGGCGTTCTCACAGGGTAACACTATAGCACTTTCAGCCATAATCCCAGAAGGCATTGATCCATAAGCCCAGACGCAACCATCAGTCAGTTTCTTCGCAAGCTCTAGGTCGCTCTTGATGTCGAATATCTTTGCTCCCATGCCAACCATACCACCAATAAAGCATGTGAGATGCTCTACCTCAGCACTGAATTCAAGGTCGACCTCAGGATTACCTGCAGTTGTGACTTTACCCGAGAGTAAGATATCGTGATTCCCTGGGATCATGGGCCGGTAAAGCATCCATTTCCGGACCGCTTCGATGGTTTTAAGGTACATTTGGCGATACTTATCTTCTCGACCACCCAAAAGAAGATATTGCTTTTAACGTCAGCTCTGAACTAGGTTGCCCCAGGTAGGATTGCATACCTTGGGGAAATACTCATAGGTAGAGTCCTGTCCACCTCCCATTGAAAATCTATCAGACCCAGAGGGTTTTGAGGATTCCAAACCTTGGGGAGTGCAGTCCCAATCACCTAGGGATTGGCCGATCCGCGATTTTGCTCCAGATAGATCAAGTGGCAACCCGGTCTTAGGATCTGTCGGAAGTGCCGTGTTCGAAGTTTCCCCTCCCTCTGGTTCCTTCGAATTTTTCTCTAAAGTGATCACTGCGGCTTCGGATTTCATCGAGTCCCTCTTCGAATTCTTCGGCTTCTCATTATCGCCCCATCCAAGGATCTTAGCCTTACTCGGTTCGCCAGGCAATATCTGTAGCTCCAGACTAGGTGCATTTTCATTCTTCCCACCCTTTTTAATAGGCCTAGGTTCTGCCACTGTCTTAGGCATGCTGGGTTGGTATCCTTCTGGTTGCTCTGTAGCTTCCCCTGGACTCTTCGCCGAGCCTTGGTTCGAAACAGGCTCGTGCTTGCTAAGAGGGACTGTGCGGTTACAGCCTGAAGCGTCCACATTCTCAGGGAAGACGCCTCTGAGCTTTGTGCGATCTTGAAATTCTTCTAGAGCATTCGTGACTCGAGCCACAGCATCGTAATAGCGGGGGTTCTTCGTCAATTGAGCCAACCTTGTGAATTCCATTGACAGTGACCCAAGTTCCGCCAGGTTAGACCTTTGACTCGCCCGATGCGGTTGAGATGCGAATGTTGGTTTCCACCTATAGAAAAGGACGGGCATCCTGTTCGGGGTGTCGAACGCCCCCATCAAGATTTCGGCCAATTCCTCCGCTTTGCTCAACAAACTCCTGTACTTCCCCCCACTGACATCGTAGGCTGATAAAAGGCCGCCCAAATATCTTATAGTCGTCTCGAACACTGGAATATCAGCTCGGGGGCTAGTCGTAAAATCTATCTCGTTGACTGCCCTGACGGCCTCCTCAAAGTCTTCATGGAGTCCCATTATGTACAGTGCGTCCAGAGAATCGACAAGAGTGGCCGCCCAGCCGCAAAACGGGTCGCGTAGCTTTCCTGAGACGGGGGCCAGTTCGTCATGGAGCCATGCGTGCTCCTTATATCCCGACCATGCCTTGCTGAACTCCTCCCTCACTCTCAATTGCCTCGTTTCCCGGTTGATCTTAGCATCTGGCGTTTCATCGTTGAAGGCATGCTGAATCTTCGGTATGGTGGCTGGAAGGCCTGTTGGTAATCCGATAATAGATTCTGTAGGAACAGGGAAATGTTCCACCTGTTTCTCCCAATGTATGGTGGTAGGGACAGCAGTAAAGGTGGGGAATTCCTGCCTGCCAGGCGGACCAACTGCGTGGATACCATCCTCGCTCACTTCATTACCCAATGGAACTTCGGCTGGGGATGCAATCTTTCTATCGGGTAGGACAACATCGGGTACAGACTGAACTGCAGTCGGTGGGCTTGGTATAGCTGGGGAGGGCTTGTCCCCTTCTATTTTCACGGGGGGCGAGGGCCGGTCTTTAGCCTCCTTTGATTCCTCACCAGATGCCTCTGGACGAGTTACTTCGGGAGGGGCTGATCCTCCAGGACCATCGTTCTTGGGCGGCGAAGAGAAATCCAAGCCCTCAATCTGCGCATGTAGATCCCCGTTCCTCGTATGTGAAAAGCGAACTAGCAGTATTGTAATAATAGCGGCGAGTACGAGGAAGACTCGATATCGTCGGAATCGGATCGCGGGTAACATTTTGGAGGGTTCGGGGCCTTGACGCGACCAGAGATGGCTGGAAGGAAGGAGTAAAGTGTCGCGTGCCCGACGTCGAGTTTCAGTGTATATGCTTCAGAGACCGGATCCTCATGGTCGTCCAGAGGGAATCACAACTAGGCTTGTTTATCGATTAACGACCGGCGACAAAGAACAAGTCGAAAAAAAAGGGAGGTAGACGTGAAGTTGTAGAGACCATGCTGTTTGCTGGCCGCTGGTGGGCTGGGCGCTTGCTCCGGGTGAGGGTCGATACGAGCGGAGCACGCGTACCTGTGCCCCAGCCTCTGGTCTCCGGGCTTTTTCAGGGGTCGATTGAAGCCATTGTTCATGCCAACTTGCCAAGTCCTGTGTTATTCCCAATTGGTATCCTTGGAGCCTTGGACTTTGCTACACGACACGGCAGAAGCAAAACCCGCCAAATAATAACACAGAAACTAGTAAGAATACAGTAGGAGTAAGAATAATACAGAGCAAAGTGCAGGCGGTTCGGGTCCACCCGGATCAGCATTTGGGGAGATCTAGTTAGTACCGTAGTAGGTACTGTAGTATGTTCGTCCTCACAGATTCTAGACCTTGCATCTGTCTGTGGCTACGAGATGGAGCTCCATGCCTCAAGTCTCTACCTCTGTGAGCTGCTCACGTTTACAAGCTATCACTTGTTATGACTGTGCAAGCAGTGATGGACAACAGGGCACTTTATATTGTACGATCACAATCCGTATAATTTCTTATCGAAAGCAAGTGATTAGTTAAGAATAACGGCTTGTGAGATCCGCATATTCTACTACCCGGATTTATCAGCCACACTTGGCAACATGCTCTCCTGAGTCTCCTCTCTTGCGTAGGTCCGCCGTACCTTAACAGGCTTTACAATAACAACTTAAGTAGTCACATCCATGATTCAATAAACTACCTACTTTACCTCTCTCGTTATACAGAGCCTTCCCTGAATAACCCTAGCAAGTTATATCAGGGGGTAACTCAAAATCATGTGCTACTTGATGTACCACAAATTACATTTGCATAATCCTTCTGAGGAATAACAGATCATTATAAGTCGTCTTTTCCCCCAAGAGTCTGGGGCTAGCTATTTCTAGCTATTTATCCGGTGCGCGCTGGATATGCTCCGTGATTTTTGCAATCGTGGTCTACCTGTACATTGTGCAGCGTTATATTTTTCCCAAAAGAAAAGCGCCGAGAATCCCATGTTTTCCCCGGCATCGAAGGACTGCCGTGAGCTGTGTAATGAACGCAAATGCTATACAGGTTCGACATATTATAAGCCCTCGCACGACAGATCTTATCTATCTACTCATCCATCCCTGGGCCAGGTCCTCCTTGTCTACCCATTTGCCGGGCCTTCAGCAACTCGTCACATAACAGAAGGTTGGAGGCGATACCGGAACTCGACGCAATGCAGTTCCGTAGGACACGGAAAGAATCATACACGCCCTCCAGAACAGGGTCCATAGGTTCGCCAGTCTTGAGATCAAGGCCAACAACGTTACCTTCGGCATGCTCATCCTGCAGGCTGGCAACTGGAGGGAGGTCAGTATAATTACTAAAGGATGGTGGCTATGCTTACGGGAATCTTGGATATCATGACCAGCATTCGCAGCCAGCGTCTTTGGAATAATGAGAAGAGCGTCTGCAAATGCCTGCACGCCCCACTTCGCCTTGCCTTTGACAGTCTTGCGGAAGGCCTCGCTGTTCAAGTGCGCTGCACAAGCAACCTGGAAAGCTCCAGCACCTGGTACGACGCTCTTATCGACGATCATATTGTACACGCTTCGGAGCCCATCGCGAACGGCATCTGTGATCTGAGTAATCGTGTGCTGGTTAGGACCCTTGATGAGAACCGTGACCGATTTTGGGTCCTTCACGTCCTCGATAAAGGTGTACTTCTCCTCTCCTAGTTGATGCTCATACACCAATCCTGCCCATCCAAGGACATCTGGCGTCAGATCGTCGACGCTGTTCTGTGCCGTGCCACCGCAGATCAATTGTAATCTTTCCATATTCCTTCTCTTTGCACGTCTCAGGGCAAAAATTCCATTCTTGACCAGTACATCGAGCGAGAGTGGGTCGATTCCCTTTTGGTTGATAATGACAAAGCCCTTCTTGGGATCATTGCCACAGACCTCTTTCTTCAATTCAACGATCTTTCGTAGCTTCTCGTCAACAAACCGACGCTCACTCTCGACAAGCTTATCTCTTTGCTCTGCACTTGAGTAGTAAAAACCAGAGTTGATCTCGGATTTCTCATACTCTAAGCTCACATTCAGGCTCAGAATGAACGCGTTTTCGACCCGTTTCGGCATGTCAGGGTGTCTCGCGCCATGGTCTAGAGCCAAACCTCGAATGAGTTGTGTCTCTGATGCCGTTCGATGTTGCATCTTCATTATTTCGACCATGTGCAGGTCGGGTTTCGCAGGAGCTTGATAAATGGAGAGGACAGCATCGACGATGTCCGGAGTAAGTTTATCTGCAAGTGTGTGGTTGAGCTTCGTAGAAAGAGACGTGCGTGCAACAGATAATAGGAGCTCCCTGTCAACTTCTCTCTCAAGTTTGAAAGTATCCAGGAACTGCGGGGGTAATTTAGTCTCGTCCCCCAACAAGAGCATTTTCACATACCTTCAAAGCCTCCGCTTTCGCGATCTCATACCCATCAGTAATGATTCTAGGATGTAATCCTTCAGATATGTATCTATCGGCCTGCTTCAACAATTCGCCGACAAGAAGTACCACCGAGGTCGTGCCATCACCGCAAATGTCGTCTTGTGCCGTGGCTGCTCGAGCAATCATCACCGCAGTAGGATTTTGTATTTGCATCTCTCGTAAGAGAACATTTCCGTCTTTCGTAAGCTTGATCTGAAATGTCACCAAGTGTTAGATGATATCTTGCTGTGATATTCGAGAAGTTATGCGTACTGCGCCAGCTCCATCAACAAGCCTACAAGACAGTTAGCTGTAAGTAAACGATATGAGTGGGCTAGACAAACATCTTTATGGTCCCAAGTGGACCCAAGTTCGATTTCAGCACATCTTGAAGACCTTCGCCGGCGCTGATGTTGACTCGTAGAGCTTCTCCTCGTCTCTGGGTGGTGTTAGTGCATTTATCGCCCAGGGGTAATTTGAGACCTTGCCCTTGATTCAGCTTTCGGGTTGAGAAGCTGTGCTGCAGACATTCTGGCTTTGGATTAATCTCTGAAGGAGATTTTGTGGGGGTTGGAATATGACACAAATGATCACGTCGTCCGTTGGTTCAATCTTTCGACTTGAGCTTTTTTTCAGAGGGTAGGTAGACGCGAAGCGCGCAATTTGGGCCTGAGGCACCACGAGGCTGAAATCTGTAGGTGGTAGGTAGAACGCAAGTACTTAACTACAACACTGCTACGTTTTGTTTCTACTCTAGCTATACTTGTCTTCTAAGTTTAAAGCTCTGCCCCTCTAAAAGGCTAATAGAAAGTAACGGAGAGCTTTGTTTTTACCTATTTTTGAATTATAAATTTGTTGTCTATTTATATCTCGTTTACTTCCGCTACTACAGTACAACTACCTAGGTACCTACCTACTTTTGATGTCTTGCATCACTGCTAATTGGCTAGATTTCAGTTTCTTTTCAAGACGTCAGGCTCGTGGAAGAGTGAACAGCATTATGCAGCAAAGAACTCCCCAAGTACACAAACGTCAGGTCCACGATAAAGCCCGGCCTGATACCGATAAAGGCGAGGCTCAGGTGTAAGCGAAGCGAGCTATTCAACCTATCGAGTACAGGTAACGTGCTAGTACGCCATCGCAACTCAATGAACTTCCATCATCACATTACTGTCTTCTGTGGTAAGGGCCCTTGAGCAGGAGGAAGAAATCAAAATGCAGGCGGGCTTGAATCTTGTGTTTGTGTTTGTTCTCGGTATCCTCTATGGGCAAAGTCTGGGATTTTGGCCCTTCGACGTGGCAGCTGAACAGGAAATCCTCTATCCAGACTACCCCGATACCAGCGCTAAACGCATCGCGATTATCGGTGCGTTATGATTTTCCTTCTCATCCATCAAGTGCTATACTCTCTATTCTTCCACTTATGAAGTAAATGTTTACCTCATTACTATTGTGACTCCTGCTCAAAGCTGAGCGTGAAGTCTACTGTCTTGGATCATGTCGTAGGATTACAAGATGGGATAGGGTACCTACTTTATCGTATCCAAACAAATATCAAAGCAGACTCGACTCTGCTTGGTGTGACCTTGTTCTTACAATGTCTTTGTGTCTGGATTCTGTTGCTTTGTTTTGTCTCACTATATCACGGTTATGAACTTGTTTCCTTAGCCGCGTTTGCCGAAGTCCCTTTCTCTCTCGTGCGGTAATGATTACTTTCTTAATGGATTGGTAAAAAGGATCAGCTATTGACTTTCTTCCATGACGAGAAACTGATTTTATATTATAGGAGCTGGTGCTGCAGGATCTTCAACAGCATGGCATCTGCAGAGATTTGCAGCTCGCTCGGAAATCCCAATAAATATCACCGTCTTCGAACGAGCTTCGTATGTAGGAGGCCGTTCTACAACCGTGAATGCTTATGATGACCCACTCACTCCTGTTGAACTTGGAGCGAGTATCTTCGTAGAAGTAAACACGATTCTCAAAAACTCAAGTGAGCTTTTTGGTCTCAAGCCTCGAGATTCAGATACGGAGAATACCGAAATCTTGGGCATCTGGAATGGCGAGAAGTTTGTGTATACACAGAAAGAGGGTGGATGGTACTGGCTTGACGTTGCGAAGCTCATTTGGAAATACGGCCTTGCACCTATTCGTACACAACGATTGATGAAGAGTACTGTCGGCAAGTTTCAAAAACTCTATGCGGCCCCATTCTTCCCCTTCAGGTCATTGTCCGACAGGGTGTTGGATCTGGATCTAGTGTCTGCAACTTCCATGACCGGAGAACAACTCTTGGCAGCCAGTAATGTAAGACCTCTAGTCCAATTTTGAAACTAGGAATTTACTCTTTTTTCCACAGATCGGGTCTGCTTTCGCCACAGATATTATCCAAGCCAGTACTCGTGTCAACTATGGCCAGAACCTTGGTTTTATCCACGGCTTGGAGACTATGGTTTGCATGGCAATTGAAGGTGCGATGCAAATTGAAGGAGGAAACTGGCAAATATTCGATGGTATGCTGAAGGCTTCAAATGCCACCATTCTCCTTAATACTACTGTCGATGAAATCAAGAAGTCCAAAAACGCATACAGTGTCAAGACTTCTTCCCGAGATGCCAGCTCTGGTATCATACAAAGCAAAGAGGAACCGTTCGATACTGTGGTGCTCGCCGGCCCTCTTCAGTATTCAGGTATTCATATCGAGGAAGGCCTTCTCAAACACACCCCGGACGAAATCCCCTACGTTACGTTGCATGTAACTCTATTTACCTCCACTCATACATTGAACCGCGTATTCTTCAATCTGGCACCCGATGCCGAAGTTCCTACTACAATCCTCACGACTCTGCCACCAAACGAGGTTCCAGTTGACCCAGAAGATGGTGCTGGTTCAATAGGTTTCTTCAGTATCAGCACTCTGCGTACGGTGGTCAACCCTAAGACCCTGGAAAAGGAACACCTGTACAAAATCTTTTCGCCACAAAAGGTCACTTCAGAGTTTCTATCCGATATTCTAGGGGTTCCAAGTTCGTAACACCATCGCCTGCTCTCGAAAATTGGTGCTAATTCTATATCCTAGTTCCTACGAATCTTAGCTCTATCAATGTTGATAGTGGGGATGCGATAAGCTGGTATTATCCTCACGTTTGGAATCCTTATCCCTACGAATTCCCTCGAGTGACATTCGAAGAACTGGAATTGGCTCGTGGCTTTTACTATACGAGCGGAATCGAAAGTTTCATCAGCACGATGGAGACCAGCGCATTGATGGGCATGAATGTGGCACAGTTAATTGTGGATGACTATCTGCAGATATTGGAAGATAAAGTTGATCATTCAGAGGAGACCCCGTTGCAGGTGGCTCTTTCTGAGAAACAAAAGGACGTGGAAGTTCAGGAGTTGTAACAAACGTGTATTTCTTTGGAATGTGATACAAAATATGGACCTTTGGCAGAAGCTTCGTGGAATAATGTAGGAAACTAGAGAAGGTTATTATCACTAGCATTTAGGGTTTGTAATGGTTTGATATACAACGAAGCTGTCATGAAAGTTCAACCTCTATTACTAGCCTGTGTTTGGTAACTCAATTCTGAAGTTCGACTCCCGAGTGCAATTTAATAACTGCGTGGATTCAGCTAGACCCAGTAATAACCAGAGTTTTATTTTATTTCGATTTCTAAAACAAGCCAGAGTGTGAGAAAGTTGGCCAATGTGATTCCCTTCAATGTTTTCGAGAGCACTGGCCGCCGCCTACTCTTCTTACTACCCCTGAAATCCGTTCCTCAAGTTATCGTATTTGGATCCCGGGTACTCCAAGCAATTTGGGCTATTTTCCATCGTGCCCAGGGCCCCTACCACGTTTCTGATCAAGCTCTGCTCTCCACTGCGGTCAGCGCTACTTTCCCACCACATGGCTCCTCCAAGCCCTTCTTTCTTGATCCACTCCGCTTTCCTCAACGCCATATCAACAGTATCATACGTGATCAACTGCCTTTTTGCAGGATCATAACTATACGAAGCACCAGCTTCCTGGTCATATCGCTCTTGCGCTCCTGCAAATGGCAACACCTTGAAGTCGTAAACGCCAGCCTCCCAAGTTCCTGCTCCGACCCCCTGGTATGGCTTCCCGAGGCCATCTGTATTCTCGAACGCTCTGCCGTATAGCGGCATTCCCATGACAATCTTATTCCCAGCTACACCCTGTCTCTTGTAATGGCCTACCGCCTGCTCCGTATTGAAAGGTGTGGAGCCGGGATTACTCCTTGACGGCTGAAGATTAGCCTGGTGGCCAGCCGTAGCATCCCAGGAACCGGCATAGTCGTAGGCCATCAGGTTCCAGAAATCAAGGTACTGATCCATACCTCTGATGTCCATGTTATTGTAATTTTGAGGACCAGCGGGACAGGCTACAGTGAGTTCGAAATGATACTTATGCGGCAACGTCGCACTGTAAGCATCCATAGCTTCACGGCATGCCTTGAGGAGAAGGACAAAATGCTGGGCTTCTGTGCTAGACTTCGGGTACTCCCAATCAATGTCTATGCCATCAAAGCCGAAGTCTTTGATGAGAGACACGGCCGACGAAGCGAATTTCTGACGCCCTGCTTCGGTTGATGCGGGGGCAGCGAAGTTGGATGAGTATGTCCAGCCTCCAATGCTGAGGAGTATCTTGAGAGAGCGATTTTGACGTTTCAGGAGATTGAGCTGCTTGAGGCAACCATAGAGATTGGTCCCCACGTCGTTCCACGAGTCACCACTCTCGGGCTATATCTTCAGTCAGTATTCTGCAAATAAAAGGCGTACCCCTTAGGAAAGAAGAAAGGGGTATAACCAACCCAATGTATTTCAGCATCGCTCCAGCTGTCAGTCATGTACCTGATGCATGTCAGTGCCCCTAGGAAGAATACTGGTAAATGCAATGGGTCATGAGGAGTTGAATTCCTGGCAATTGGACAGCAGACACAGGACATAAGAAAGATCAATATTTTTACTTACACCTCTCCAGATTCAGGCCTCACATTGGCAAATGCATAAAGGACATGAGTAAGCTTGTCCGCGGGAAGATCCTGAGGTCTATGTTTTCTCGCATAGATAGCCCAGTTGACAAAGTACGCAACCTAGAAAGGAGAGCCTCGGATCAGTATGTATCACGGGAAAAGGGGAAACAAGGAGCTAACGGCGCGATATTCACCCATCTTGTCGTTGGGAATGTAAGTATTGATATTCGAGGCTGTGGACGGCAAGGCTGAGTAGCGAAGAGGGGCAATTAGTAGCAAGGCTGTGAATATCACCCAGATAGGAGCACTGTAGAGGAGGAGCTTGACCGGAGCCACTTTGGTACGTCTTTGTGATGTACGGCAGATACTCTACGTGGTTGAGAGAAGGATGGGTATGAATAAATACGGAGGATGGTCGTTGGCGATCTTATTAATAGTTATTTATTTCTTCGGCAGGAATCCACTCAGCCAAGCTCCAATTGCGAGTGAGGCTGTGTGTCAGGCGAGCCGGAATGACACGAATATTTACGGGGTATACGACGTGCAGCACCACAGATAATACTAATCACAGATGATACTGTACCCGCCAGGAATTCATGCTACGGAATTTTTGGGTTCCTCAAGGATAGTTTATAAATTTCAATAATAAACTGCGTTGGATAACTGCTATCATTTAGATAAGGAAATGGCTAGTGGTAGGAAGGGCAAAGTCTTGAAACCCTCGCATGCAGTTGTGACTATCTGAAAAGGTCCAGTAATCAATGTCTCATGCGGTATGCTTACCCTTCAGTTCAAGATCACGCAGTGATTCAAGAGTTGTCAACTGTTGTGTGTATTTCGGAGTCTCTACCTCATTGAGTGAAGTATGAGGAGATCAAATGCTGAGAATTCCACGTCTCCGTCATATTGGTCTGTATCCTACCACGAACCAATGGCACCACGCTCTATGTGATGTTTTGACGAAGGGCACCATAATGAATGATTGGTGTCCATACATCGACAAACTAGGATTCTGGATCTACCCAACAACTGCAGAAGCACAGCCAATGCTTCCTCAAATATATTCAATTTGAGTAAAAGTCTCCCAGACCTTTTCATGGAGAGCCCGTCCAGGAGAGATTTTCGAAGGTCGGTATCAACATCTTCTAAATGCTGTATGGTGGAACCAAAGCCTCGAATAACGATAGATAGCCGAAGATGCTTGCCAGAACGCTATCGTTCATCTCTGTCGTCAGAGTCATCACTTGCAAAAGTAAACCCCGAGATGGTTCGTTGTTGTTGGCGGAAGAGAGCTTCATGAGGATGTCGTGAGTTGCACCTCACAGGAAGCCTCGCAGCAAGGTTCGACCTGCTTGAGGAGTCTCACCTATCTCTCGTAGTTTCCTCCGTGTAGTGGATGTCCATCGAACGGTCCTTGATATCCTCGCTCGAACGTGTGTTGAAATCCTCGCTCGAACGTGTGTTGATATCCTCGCTCGAACGTGTGTTGATATCCTCGCTCGAACGTGTGTCTCGTTGCTGGAGTAATCTCCTGATACTCTCTTCCCGCCCACGTACCATCAGCATTCCATATGGGTCTCTGTGTTCCAAGAAGCTGTTTATCCTCTCCTCCCGACTTGAAAATGCAGTGGTGGTCTCCTTCCGTTTGCGGTTGAGGTCTTTGGAGATATTGTCGTGTAGAGCAGCTCGCTGCTCTAAAAAGCTCACCGAGTAATTCTCAACCCGTGAAAGCTGGCCAACTCCACCTATAGCTGCAACTACAACGATCAGGAAAACGAAGGTACCGTTCGAGACGAATCTCGGTTCCTGAGGGCCATCTGCCTCACGTTGGTACCATTTCTCCCAATCTTCCCAAGTGGCATTTCGACTTGGCCCATTTGGACTGTTCCATCCACTCCCACTGTAGGCAGATGGATCGGAGGAATTTCGAGACGTGCGAACATCCGGCTGTCCGTTCCATCCAGCCCCGTAGCGGTCGTAGGCTCCTCTTTTGATAGGATCAGAAAGGATATCGTTGGCGGCTACGATGAGTCGATATCTTTCTAACTTCGTAGAATACGATAGCCCATCGGCCGGGCTACCATAGGGGTGTCGATCGGGATGGTACAACTTAACCAGCTCGTAAAATCTTCGTTTCGAATATGGCGAACCTTTCTTCTGATTAAAGATCTGGTAAGGCGTTGGAAGAGCATTTGCAGATGTAACATCTGGCCATGGAATGCCATCGCATTGATGCCTATCATGACCATCGCTGACCGTGGCATAAGCACGGTATCGTTGCGGGCGTGCCGGGTATCTAGTCGTACGAGATATCGACGTTCTTGATGTTGCCCCGGAAGGATGAAGCGGATGGAAATGATTGCATGACAGTATACTCGACTTTTTGAGCATGATGGCAAGAAGTCCAGTCAGTCTATCGCACGGGCAACATATTTACCATGGATAATGAGGAGGACATGACAAGGCGAACTGTTCGTAATAGTTCTGCCATCACAGTGGGGGATGTACGACGTTATTAATATACCGAAGTCGCGGCTCTTCTTATCCGATAAATGCGCGATACAGGACCCTGGTCACGAGTCGGTCTATAGGTGCAGTACCTAAGGTATAGGTAAGACCATACGCGTCGAAAACAACATAACCTTCTCAATCCCGCTCTTTTACGACCTGGCCTTTTACCTTTCAAGTAATGCCGTGCCATCTTTTGTGACAAGTGTGCCCTCGCGCATTTGAGCGCGTTTGCCCGTCGTACCTTAGGAGAATGATCAACGTCCCGTCGAAGCAAGTTTCGCCATGCGGTGGCTCCTCCCAAGAAACAAGCTCGGGTACAACCGACGATCTGAAGCTCACATTGAGAGACCATGGGACAAATACTACAAGTTCGATGAGTCTACGGGGCAGGTGTATACCGAGAGAACTACCCCAATCCAGAGCTCTGATGACAGCGGTTGGACTCGACAAAACCATGCTATCGCCAGACCAACCCTCAATGCCGATACAGACATCGGTGATTCGGACATTGGCGGTGCACACAGTAGCGATGTAGATAAAAGCCATGTCCGCAACAGTGATGCAGGTGATAGCGATGCAAACGATGCGAAGGGCTGGGAGCGTGGCAGGGGTGGATCAAATCTGGGACAGTATCGCAGACATCCTGATAATATGAAGGATTCGACGGTCCGGAATCTCAAAGGTACTCGCTCATTACAAGATGTTGCTATTAGATGTATTCTCGAGAATATATCCGATATTTCCCCCGAAACCCTTGAATGTCTTCCTATACGAATTGTCGAACGAGTCTGGTATGCGGTGGACAGAAGGTCGGTTTATGTGTTTAACATGTAGCATTCAAATTCCCCATGCTACTCTTTCAATGCGTTCTTCCTAAGCCACGCTAATTCTTTGGATTTCAAGAGGTTCAATATCATTTAACACGTGGAGTATTTTCTCCAAAATCCTCCGTCGGGATACACCAAACCCAGGCCTCTTGAGCTATCGCCAGACCATCCAAAACCCAAAATCACCTCTTTACATATACGCGAACCCCCTCTCCTCGAAAACCTTCGACTTCATTACCTCATTGAGCATTACGGTAACTTTTCCAGTCCCGGACCTTGTCAAACTGTCAAATATCACCAATCTTGGTATTCTCGAGATCATAAAGCCCTCTCGATCTAAGCCGGAACTTTCCCAAGTTGGAGATCGATTAATTCGAGCGTGGCATCAGACCGCCTCGAAAGATGGTGTGTTTCCCGTCTTGCGGATCCTGAGGCTCTGGAATCACGAGTATGTGACCGGCCAATCGCTCATTTATCTCAATTCTTTTCCTGCGCTCACTGTTTATGACGTGAGCGGTTGCGGCTTTGGATATGATACAATACCGCAAGCCCAGAAACTTGGATGGGATCTGGTCGTTAATGAAAACCTCCTGGAAGGTTTTGAGGCTGCTTGCATATTCGAATCACCTGGACGGCCCAATCATCAGAGTCGTTCTAGTTCAAACAAGCGAAGAAAGGAGCAGTCTGGAGAGGCGATGAAAAATCTCCAAACTCTAACTTCTAGAGTCCAGCTCTCAGCGGTTGGAAAAGCCAACACCCGGGAGCACATACTCCGCAAGATATTTTCCCGAGTAGGTGAGCTGCGGAAAGATGCTGATCTTGTAAAAGCTGGAGTGAATACTGGTGACCAGACAACTGTGGACAATACACTGGTAAACTTGGTCCCAATGGCGTCCCTTCGTCTTGGGCAACCATATTATTCTACACCGACTTCAGAAGCCTTGTCCTTCATCCGCATCAAACTACCATCAGAAGCTAATGCGCCTATTCAGGGTGGCCACTCCGAAGCTGCTTTGAACAAGGCACCAGAGTCTACGCATATGTGTAATTCTACGCTGAAGCAGCAACGGCAAGGTGTGACGAGAAACAAAAAGAGGAAACTGGATGATCTTATAAACTCATTTTTATAGATCTTTTCGGGGTTATTGACGCCGATGCTTCTGCATTGATTAGAGGTTGGGAATACCTAGACATCGTTCACAACTGTTCGAATAAAGCACGTCACTCTACGTTGATCGGAGGATCATCGGCCATTGATGTGGTTGCTGGCACTAAATAAGACTTGTCGAAAGAAAGGCTTTTATGAACCATCCTGACTTTTTTAATTAACCATCAGACAAACGATGGTATTTGGGGAAGGCTGGGAGAAAGCTGAGCGGTAAAAGCCCGGCTTTCGTGCACAATATTTCGAGCTACAACATGAATTCCTAGCTACTATGGAAAGTTGTGCGAAGTCAAACTTACCGGGCAAGAAATGAAATCCATGGAAATGGATCCTTTCATAGCCGTGGACATGGCAGAAGATTTCCTAGGTGGTACTATCTAAAATGTCCACAAGGACGGCTGCACCATTGGCCTCTGACCTTCGCTCTGTTGGACATTGCGAGTGATCATGTACTTTTTGCAGCTTTTCTGTCAGGCAGCTGTTAAAGTACAGATGAATTTCGTTGTATTGCGTTTCCTCATAAAGGTGGCTTTAGCTGCAGCGGTATTGGAGTGTGATTATGATGTATTGGAAGCTTGAATACCCAAGAGCTTCCTTCCCATCACCAAAGCAGGTATATAGCTGTCCCCTCAAATCTTGTCCTGGCCATGCATTCTTTCAGGTCCTTCGCTATAGCTCTGTGATAACATACTTTTTCAATCACACTTTGTTATTGCACTTAGGTTAATGCCGAGAAGGTTTACAAGCATACTGCAGTCTTCAGTGTCGATGGCTTCCACAGCTCGGATGTGACAAAGTACGTTGCCAAGACCCCTATTCTATCTACCCACTGGACTCCTCTGATAGGGACAAATCCTTGAACTATAGGGATATAGTATGGCTACGTGCCTGGGTCTTTGGCTGCTACTCCTGAGGTCACGGCCATGGAGTTCGTATATATTTACTGCCATGGGGCAGGTTACCTCCCCCCTAAGGCAGAGAACGTCTTCGACGGTACCTTAATCATCGTTGCCAGACAAACATAGTCAAACCCTAAAGATCCCGTACCTGGTAGATCTCGTTCCCGCCTGCTACTGGAGTCAATGTTTCTTGTATAATCACCTATCCGTCCACGCTTGTATTCCTCCTAGGAAGCTCCAAAACGGACGCAGAAGTGACGCCTTGAATCGTGAAGATTGCGGATATCATCTGCGCGAAACGCTCGTCCTACCTGAGCTATGGAATCCTCTTTGTAGACAGAGGTCCCCGACATCATTATTCCCTAGAAATTTATTTTGCCACAAGCACAGCAAAGATTGTAGGACTGGAGGCCTCGGTGTATGTGAAAGGAAAGCGGCTTGTTTTATTAGCAGCCCGAGCTTGAAGAAGGCAGTATATGACCGTCGAATATCTAGGAAGCAGGCTGCGCCCATGATATCGAAGAATTTGGGTTTAGATGCAAATTTCTGAAGGGATTTTGATAGAGAACATAATATGGCAGGAAGTAAGCCTTGAAATGATGACATTAGGGAATTGGAGTGACTAACTGGATAGCCTATGAAAATACTATATTACTCTCCTCTTAACTGGCCTCCACTGGATGCCTGCACACCATGATGGTATGTGTGTATGAACTGCCTAGAGATCGCAAAAAGAAGAACAAACTGAAAGCTCATACTCATCCATAGAAGGCCGGAGCTTAGAAAACGAAAGGTTCTAAGACACATTTGACTTATCATCCAGTCCCTTTTCGACTGGGTGATATCCGGTAATAAATCACAATCACGAGTATTATAGGTGGCAGCAACTACATGGCATTGAAGATATGATACATCAAAACCCTTCAGAAGCTACCGATCCAGTTCCTTCAAGATGCACCATCCAGACTTATTTTCCGGCCTCATCGAAGATGTAAGTCAGGTGGCAACGTCCACAGTACTGGCGGTCGTGCATGGCAGCCATGAAAACACCGGCACCGCACTGTAGAATAATTAGTATTGCCTAAACCCGAAAGCTGCGCTAGAGGACTTACGTCGGGAGTAGGGCACTCTCTGCGGAGACGCTCGATCTTTCCATCACCATCGACCTTGTAGTACTTGAGGACGGCCAACTTGGTCTTCTTGCGCTTGTGCTTGATCTTCTTGGGGGTGGTGTAGACCTTCTTCTTGCGCTTCTTGGCACCTCCACGGAGACGGAGGACGAGGTGAAGAGTCGACTCCTTCTGGATGTTGTAATCGGAAAGGGTGCGACCGTCTTCGAGTTGCTTGCCGGCGAAGATCAGGCGTTGCTGGTCGGGTGGGATCCCTTCCTTGTCTTGGATCTTGGATTTGACATTGTCAATGGTGTCAGAAGACTCCACCTCAAGGGTGATAGTCTTGCCCGTGAGGGTCTTGACGAAGATCTGCATGACTGCCTATCTCGGGGGTCAGAATATGTTCCGCAAGCTGTATGGACCTTGCAAGAAGGTATCAAGGCTGTATGAGCCAGTGCATGGTTGACTTACCTAGACAAATCTTGTCTTCCTGAGCGGTCTTGCAGTTGAAAGGTTGAGAATCGAAGAAAAGTTGCGACGCTCTCGCTAGAAATTCAAAAATTCGAAGTGGGCAGTCACGTGCCGAGCTAGCTTCCTGATTAGGGCTCTCGCTTGAGATACCTATGCACAGAAAATCAGCGCCTGAAAATCGACGTCTGAAAATCGAAACAACTAACCCCAGCAGCAGATTTGACCCGACACACCAATTCAGTGAGTATTCGCAAACAGTGATGAAGACATTGCCATTGACTATCTTGCAGAATCGCCAAAATGGTCAAGAAGCGCGCATCCAAGTACAACCCCCCGGACCGACTATCTTGCCTGAAAGCACCGACGACTAACAATTCGCAGTGGACGTAACAAGAAGGGCCGCGGCCACGTCAAGCCGGTAAGGAATCTGTCTTCTTCATTGACTGCTCTTGGAGCATCTTTGGATCTCGATATGTATGTAGAAAAGGCAAAGACTAACCCAAAAGTTTCCAGATCCGTTGCTCGAACTGCTCTCGATGCACTCCCAAGGACAAGGCGATAAAGAGATTCACTATCAGAAACATGGTCGAATCAGCGGCTATTCGTATGTTACCCATTATTTACAACATCACAACTTCTGGATTGGAAGGATCAGCTCGACTATCCAATTTTTAGGAAGAGCCGAGAACTGGCTTTGGGGGCCTGATGCTGATATGAGTTCTTTGCAGGTGATATCTCAGACGCATCCGTATTCCCCGAATACACCGTTCCCAAGATGTACCTCAAGTTGCAGTACTGCGTCTCTTGCGCCATTCACGGCAAGATTGTTCGGTAAGATAGCACTTGAGATGAACCTTGGTCGAACATCTGTAAGTCAGATCAGAACGTGAGAGCTGACTCTCTCACAGTGTCCGTTCCCGCGAAGGCCGCCGTAACAGAGCGCCACCCCCACGTGTCCGCTACAACAAGGATGGAAAGAAGGTCAACCCCAACCAGGCCGCCGCGAAGACCACTCAGGCATAAAGGATTGTTCGGAATGGGAGTTGGTTGCATGGGATTTCAGATATACTTTGTCTTAGCTAGACTCAGAAAATGCAGGGCCTGCTTGGCAAACAATCATCTCGAATAAGGGGGACCATGGTTATTTTTGCCGTGCTGCTACAATATTCAGCAACATGAAGTAAATGCGATAAGGTTGACCTTGAAAATAATCAGGAGATATGATCTTGAAGACATAGTTGCGTGTACAAGGCATAAGCAGTCGTTATGAATACATACAGCGAATATAAGTAACCACGGAGCAAACGCCGCCGCAGGATACCAGCTTCTACTTACTATTGCTTCCCCAGGAATTGACCGAATTGGGGTCATCCTTGTGTTCACATGTCGACGAATATACAGCGGTTACTCCTCTACCGCATTCAACCCTTTGCTCAACATTAACGTCTCTTCCACCCAGTGTGATCTTCGTCCTTGGTGTGATTTGAAATCTGGGCTCCTCTGCTCTCCCTCTCTCCATGTCTGGTTCAGCATCAAGCGGCGCAATGTAAGTAGGATTATTTACATTGCTCCTCTTCCCAGTTCCCACCTGAAAAAACTCGTTGCCTCCCCACCACAACACATCTGAGCCCCAGTTTATATCATTTTCGGTGCTTCGATCCCCAGCCGCTACATTTGTGCCATTGTTCAAGATAGCACAAGCATGTGTTGAGCCAGCAGACAGATGTGAGAGGCGGATGGGACTAACAGTATTCGTGACCTCGTCGTACTCAAAAAGACCAGAGAGTGCTTTAATCTTCGTAGGCGTATCCTGAACATGTGTCCACCGTCCATTGCCAAGTGCACCAAAGATGCCTTCGCCACAAGCCCAAGTGTCCGCAGTAATCTGCCCAAGCCCACGTAAACCATCTTCCCCTCGTCCAGTCATCTTAGTAGCATCAACTGTAAAGAAACTATTGGCCCCGCCTGCTGCTACATTTGTAACCCGAGTAAGCAAATTTGCGCCCTTGTAGAGTTTGTCAATTGGAATAAGAGACGGCGCATCGATTGTGGGTGACTCGGGGTCAAGATCAAAACCTAACTGCCCGGAGGAGTTGTCTCCGAAAGACCAGACCCTGCCTTCTTTATCGGCGACCAAAGAGTGATAAGCTCCAGCGGCGATCTTTGCGATTTCAAAACCTTTCAGCGTACTAATCTCATGTGGTTGATCGTGAGGGCCAGGAGGCCTAGTCATCCATGTCAAACCTGGTATACCAAGCTGTCCCCTTGATGGAAAATCTTCGGTCCCAGATGCGGCCGAGAACAGTCGTCCTTCTGATGTTAAGATAAGGCAGTGATCGAGGCCACTGCTGATATCCGTGACCCTCTCCCCAAATTCCATATTACTCGGTGTTAGCGTTCGATAACTGACAGGGGATTCGCTCTTCAAGAAGGGGATCCAGGAGGTTTCTTGGGGCTTAGGTCCCGATTGATGGTCCGCTTGAGATGCGGCAATAGAATAAACGGTGCCATTGGAAGAAAGTGCTATGATACGATCCCGAGAGAGGGAGATCTTGACGAGATCTTTTCCTCTTAACGTAGGGGTTGGGCCTCGACAGCTTGGGGAGAAAGCGACTCCCCATTGAAGTAGGTCTCCATTTTCATCGATGGCTGCCGCAAAATTTCTATCCAACTTGATATCTCGAATAAGCTTTCCGTTGAAGTAAGCTATCCTTCTGGGCTTCTTGATGATCGTCTCGTCCGAATCTGGATCTATGACTCGACCGCTGTTCGAACCCCAAGCATAGACTCCTGGTTCCTCCCAACTCTTTTTTGCTTGTTGATGTTGCGAGACAGTCAAATCCTGAAGCCCTTTCTCTGACCGTTGCTCGAACCTGACTTCTCCTGGGGCCGGAACCGCCTCCGCCGCCTCCGCATGAAGCTGACTTGGATAGATCAGATATAAGGATCCCGCACCAACAGTGGCCGATAAGAGAAATGCTGCTGTTCGAGCTCTGGGTATCGACCTATTTCCAACGGCAACGCGAGAACTGTTCGCTCCTCGAAAACATCTTCTTTGCACAACTGGTCCTTTACTCGCTCTTGGAGCAATTGAGAGAGACCGTGGAACAATTCTTGATGGATTCATCTTGAAGGTCTGGGAACATTAGCTGACATATCTCTTGATTAGGTATATTGAGGCAAAACATACCTTAAACCCACTCGACGTCCTTTTTTCGTAGTAGGGTTGATTTCCTCAGCCTTGCACCATCAATGACGATGCCATATCCCTGTAGAGATTAAAATGTAAGATATCACTTTGAATAATTCAAAACGGTTGAGTGGATGGAAACATTATGGATTCCTCAACACAACCTACTCGATCACCTGAAATGAGGTCAATAATGGATGCTAATGTTTTCTATGTGACCTCACAAATCGTGCTGATTTAATGGATGGAAACCATTGGAACGTATAATTTATGCCTTAGGTACCTATTATAATTTGTGCGACAATTCTACTATAGCCACCAACGCGGCCTTGTCCGAGCCTTGCGGCACGTGCTTGCTAGATCTCTCAACTGTCAGACCGTGTTCATCAGCCTCATGCTTTTCGACGCCTCCTTGAAAGATCGAATGAAAGACAATGTATGATGATCCATGGTACAGCTATGTGCCTGCTCAGCAGTCCAAAAAGGAGGATGCTTCGTCGTTACAATCAAAGCACCGTCGAAGAGAATCCTTGCTAAAACAACCCAATGTCAGGTCTCCTAACTGTGGCCGTAGGAATAACACTGATCTGTGACGCAGGGAAGCAATGAGATACCTGATCCACCAGAGCCTATAACGGAGCTGTTTGAAGATGCACCTGGGCGGAAAGATCCCCCAAAGGCCACACTGGTCAAAAGAGCCAAATCATATGGCGATTTCTACGAAGCGGCTATTGGCTACCTTGCCAATGGTTCAGAGAAGGTACCACAGCTTGATGATTTTGCGATTCCAGCAGACAGGAGTATTGCTGCTTGCTTTGAGAGTAGATTCGAAAGATGTGAGGAAGAACTATTGGATACCAATCAGGAGGACTATCAGTATGTTGACAGCAACGCGTCTTATGCATGCTAAGCTAATGCTCGAACAAGGTTGTATAGGGATCAGTTGGCCTTGTCCGAACGGCATCTTGACAGCTTACTTAACGATACGTCGTCTGCGTTAGAATTGTTGGCTACCCTTTCTGAATCTTTCAGATCGGTTGAGACTCAAACTACGGCATTCCAGGCTCAGTGCGAGGATTTATTAGCTGAGCAGAAAAGACTTCGTGATCTAGCTGATGAAATCGGGACTGATCTTCAATATTATGCGTACCTTGAGCCTTTAACACGACGTCTCAACGCCCCTGGAACAGGCCGTCTTGTCAGGAATGATGATTTCCTGGATATGTTGAGAAATTTGAATACATGTATAGACTTCATGGATCAACATGTATGTCCAATTCTATTCCTCCTGTTTCAAAAGCCTTCCCTTTGGGGAATTGTGCAAATTGGTCACGTTATCCCTTTATTCGTCTGATTTGGCTTTGACAAGCACTAATTATATACAAAGCCGCTTTATCGCGATTCTACTACCTACAAGACACGTTACACATCCCTCTTAGAAAGATCTCTCAATATCATACAGATAGCGTTCTCTTCTGCCCTCCGCGAGGTATCAGATGATGTCACAAAGCAGCTTAAATCAAAGGAGCAGAATGAAACAACAGAATACGTCTTGTTGTATGGCAAATATGAGGCAGCTATCGAGAAGCTCGGATCACCTCTCGAGAGGCTCTTGCACACCTCAGAGTTTGCCTTTGGACAAATCAGCGATGACATTAGACGGGGTGCATACATTGATCAATGGCATGAGCTCTACAAGCAACTTGTTGAATCTTTTCTTAAGTCTCGGGAACCTCTTGGCCCACTGGTCTTGAAGAATCTCCGGAAATTCACAGCCAATGAACCTAAGTCAGATGCAGAATTCGAGCGCTTTGCCAGGAGCTCTGTTCAATATGTTTTTGATATATGCCGCAATGAGCTGAAGCTCGTTGAAAAATTCTTTGGCAATGGTCCCATCTTGGCCCTTTATCCGGCATCACGGAACATACAGTACAATTATACGGAAAAGCTCGAGCAAAACCGTCTATCACATGTCAAAACACTTTACACTGTCTTGACGCCATACCTAAGCAATGGAAATTTACGTCGAGTTGTTGACCTAGTCAATTGGGTGGAAACAATGTGCGTGGCACCAGTCGAGGGTGAAGAGGAGAATGATTTACCCCACGAGAGTGATACTTCGGCAGCCCGAGTATTACTGAACGACCATCTCTGGCCATTGTCCGACTCTCTCTTCATCAAAGCTGCTATGGACCTTGAACACTTCAAACCGACCCCTGACGATTTAACAATTTCTATTTCGGATACTGATCGACTTTCCAATGAAAGTGGCAAAACCAACGACAGTACCGGAGAAGATTCAAAGGTTCAGATTGGCAACGCTGCTCATGCGGATCCGGCAGTATCAAGCGCCTACCCAACTGTCAAAACCGCTGTCAGCTTACTGATCATGTACAATGATAGCAAGTATGATAGGCCTGTAAGTAATTCACTGTCTCCTCTCAGAGGGTCACGAAATCTAAAATTCTATCAGAAAAAGGGAGACGTGCTTTACGAGATTGTACATCAAGCTACCGAGTCTCTTCAACGAGCTGCGACGACCATTAAGCGTACTTCCACGATTATGGATGCTCAAGTCTTTCTCATCAAAAACCTTATGCTTATTGAAAATCTCTTCATGACCCACGAAATACCTGACTCCATCCGTCAATCTTCGGAACTTGACTTCTCCCCTATTTGGGAGACTATTAAAGAACTCCAGGCCCGACAGCAACTGTTTAATCCCTTAGCGTATATCACTCCTCTTGTAAGGGGTCAGCTTCTCCCAGCTGTCGTTGATCACGTCCTCGATGCAAGAAAGGAACTGGAAAAGGTTCTTGTGCAACAGATCACAGCCTTTACCAAACACTGGCAGCTACGTTTAGCAGAGAAGGGTCCCAAGGACAAGGATGCAGTGGCAAAAGCAAGTAAGGAGCTAGAAGTACTTTTGAATAGGGTCTTCGAAGATGAGATTACCAAGGCTGCACTATGGAAGATGATTAGAGCAGAAGAAATAAGTGACTGAATATGTCTCAGGGTATAAGGAAGTAGGCACCATAGAGATACCATGAGCCTAGGTCCAATAATAACATACCACACATCTATTGATAGCCTGTTATCCTCATCAAGACAAAGAATTCATGCTCAAAAATATATTCTTATAAAGGGCTCTTTGTCCAGTCACGTGCCAAGGCTCTCGCCATTGAACGCGAACCTAGTATAATTTTGTCGATCGCGTCCTCCCGAAAGGCGCTCGAGAGCACTCATCCCAGTCACTATATCACATTGCACGTCTTGCTGTTTGTAATTTCAACACTTCTTCTACCACTCTTCACGGATTGTGCGCCCCCACGACAATGTCATAGGGACAGCGATGCGCTCATTCCGAACAACTAAATCAGGGTTCCCACTGCAACTGGGACAATGCCCCCAGTAGTGTGCAAGTTTTGGCAGCAAGGCGCATGCCGATATGGAGGTAGGGGTCTTATAATATATGAGAGATCAAAGGCTTACTGAAGAATAAAGATAGATGCAGATTTGAGCATCCCCCACTCAATCAAGGCATCCCTAATGGCAACCGCTTTGCTGTTCTTCAAAACCAAGACAACTCGAATACTCGCTCTTCCAGTAGCTACCAAGGTGGAGGTAAGTTCAAGTTCCCTACGGATCGAGCCTTGCTGATTGTATAAAACTTCTGCAGCACGGAATACCCCTTATTCTCTCGACAAAGATGCCATAATTGCAGACCTTTCTACAGAACGGCCCCAATGGATTCTATCTGCATACGGTCCTGGACGGCAGGCACCTGCACAACTGTTTGGTGGGCCATTAAGGGAACAGAGTTTTGAAGAAATGCGTCTTATGCATTATATGGCTCTGGCGTCGGGGAATGCTCAGCAAGCTGTACGTTTGAACCTTGTGACGCATTAAA
This sequence comes from Amorphotheca resinae ATCC 22711, assembly GCF_003019875.1. NCBI lineage: Eukaryota > Fungi > Ascomycota > Leotiomycetes > Helotiales > Amorphothecaceae > Amorphotheca > Amorphotheca resinae. Next base: position 491,049 of record NW_020194484.1, read on the forward strand.
CTGGGTGCTGATCTATTGTAGGTACAAGAGGCAGATAAGTTATTCCAGGCTTCGGAGCAACAGATGCAAACCGCACTCAGCAATGTTGATGAGGCTATAAATTTTATTATCAGTGCGGAGAAGGAGCACCCCAATAGGATAGACATTTGCCGCATGTCCACTTCCGGGCAGGGGTCGACATCAACTCCATTCAGTCAACAAAGCAGTACGCCCACTACTCAAGCTTCAGGCGGGGGGAATCCTTTTGGTGCCCCGAGCCAGCCAGCGGCCAGCTCGCCATTTGGAACCTCTACAACGGCTTCAACTGGTGTATTTGGACAGCCGTCAGGTCTAGGGCAGAGACCAAATCCATTCGGCGGAACTTCTCAATCCTTTGGAACGCCTTCGCAACTTGGTGCAGCTGGGGCTTTCGGTCGTCCTTCTGTCTTGGGACAGAAACCAAATCCTTTTGGAGCTCCATCAGCTAGTCCAGCTTCAGGCATTTCGAACACCGCGACAGCTCCGTTCTCATCTTTTGCCGCAGCTCCAAACCCCTTCGCTCAGCCACAACAACAGCAAGGCACAAATCCTTTTGGCGCACCATCACAACCTGCCCAGCAAAACCCACTCAATCAAACGGCTACCCAAATCTCAAACCCTTTCGGCTCGGCCAACCCTCCGTCTCAACAACAAAATCCATTTGGCAATCCAAGCTCAGCTCCGTTTGGAGCTCCGTCCTCTATATCGGAGAATCCCTTCGGACAACCTAGCACTAGACCACCAACGATAGGTGGGAATCCTTTCGGCAGTGCGTCAACATCGACGGTCAACCCTTTTGCACAAAGACCTCCTACGCAGGCCAGTACCTCAAATCCATTTGGTGCTACCCAGCCATTTGCTGCTCCCAATGCAAATCCGTTCGGTAACCCTCCTGCCGCAAATGCTTTTAATGCGAACCAAGCTGTTGGCTCTTCACAGCCATCCCTTAACGGCGCCGCAACGGTTGGGCAAAATAGCTCAGAGAGTTATAGTTCCAAGGGCGTTGACGGAAGATTGAAGATGTTCAAGGGTAGGCCAGTTGTGTACAAAAACGATGAAGCGGGATTTCGTGGCAAGGATGGCAGTTGGCAGAAAATCTGGTTTCCACAAGGTGCTCCAGCTCCTTATAAAGATACAGAAATGGAGGTATCGCAGTACGACGAGAGCATAAAAACAGCATATATGCATCTTCAGCAGTCAGGTTCATTTGAGGGAGGGGTTATGCCCATGATGCCTCCCAGAAGGGAGTGGTGTTCGTTTGATTTTTGAGTCATATCATACCATGGCATACTGTATGAGTGGATGGGAAGGAAGGCGTGCATTGGGACGGCGTTCATTATGATCTAGAGACTACTCCTGTCACATTAAGTTGAAGTAGTAGTTGAATTTACCTAGGCTAACTATCGGCTCTGCCATTTTATGGAGCAAAAGGGTCGTAAAATCCTGTTATTTGAAGGTCCAAATGTCAATCTAGACTTCTATACAATAAACGACCGTAATCAAGATCACAAAAGACATGCGCCGGGAATGCCATGTGCCCATCCAATTCCTCCTTAGATGCAAGACACCAAATCATACCAGTCGTCTGGACATTCCACAGATCAATGCGGAGCATTCCTTCTCAAAAAATCGTACACTTCACCAAATTCACAAATTCATCACAAACATTGCACTCCTAATCAACCTCCCAAAAGCCTCCCTCAGTCTTTGTGTTGGCTTTCTTAGGCCTAGCTTCTGTGTTGGGCAGACTCATTCCATAATCGTCCTCGGTCCATCCCTCCCCAACGTATTCATCCTCGAAATCCCAATGAACATCTTCTCCATTCCCAGAAAGCACGCCCTTCCACTCACCCGCTGCAATCTTAGAGGCAATATTAAGCATCAGCTGAAGTAGGTGGCTTGGAGGGCTCAAGAGGATCTCGCAGGTCTTCTGGATGATTGCAGTGGGAAGGTGCCTAGTGGTCTGAAGCCGCTTTAGACGGTGTTTCGGAGGTGAGAAGAGATTCACAGCTGCAGGAAGAGGCGATAGGGTCCGGCGACGTGAATTGCTACTTGTCGTAGCTCGATGACGGAGACCCGACCTTGCAGTTGGAGGGGTAATAACTTCAAATTGCTCATCATCCGATTTTTCGTTGGTATCGTTCACCAATGTAGGGGTTTTGGGCGGTGGTGACAAACTCCTTGGAACAGATCCCGAATCTATTGACGTCGTCTCCCAGGCACCGGGTGTATGAGACGCGGTTGTAAGTTCTGACGTATCGCGTGTGTGATGTGGTCGTTTCGGCAGAACAATATTATCATGCGGATAGGGGTAACTGGTAGTAGTAGTTGGAGAGGAGGGGTGGGAGGTTGGAGGTGAAGGGGGAGCTAGAGGAGAATGCCAGGATTGCACTGAGTGGAATGACTCAACGCTGGAAGAAAAGTTCGGGTTTGATTCAACTACAGTGGAGTTTCGCAAGGGGGAATTTGTTCTAGACTTGGATGGTGAACTGGTAACAATTGAGAGAACAGGGGTGTCTGTTATCAATCGGTTGCGGTTTTGTACTGCCTGGGGACGATCGTCGTTGTTGGGTTCAGATGTCGTTGGCCGGAGGGCTGGCTGGGACTGGACTTTGACTGTGACATTTGTATCATCAGTAGTATCACTGAAGTTATCACTGTCTTCTTCAAGTCCACTTGAACTGCCGAATCTTGAACTGTTCACTGAAGACTCCAATAATGATGGCGCCAAAATGCCAGCTGGAGTGTTCTTGTCTGAGATTGTATTTGTAAAAGGATCTGGCAATACTGTCTCATCCTCCTTCTGTTTGCTGTCGGGACTTGAGGACAATTCAGGTCTATTCCCGTTATTCGGAGGGTATAGATCAGCAATTGAGGGCGTGCCCGGTGTGTGCGTGGTCGTGGTCGAAGAGGCTGGGTCCCGAGAGGGGGTTGTAGGAGTGGATACAAGTTCACTAATGGTCGATAAGGACTGCGTCTTGGAAGATCCTTTGCCGGCAGAATAGCTATTCTCTTCATCCGCGTGCTTTGGTGTAGGTGTTATATCGAGCCTTGGTCTCTCCACCGGTTTCCATGGCCTCTTCCTAACGGGTGTTTGTGGAGGGTCGGGCAGTTCCACTGTAAAATTCCTTTGGAATGGACACGGAGTCTTCTCGAATAATAGCACTTTTGCGAGTACTTCTTTGAGCTCCTCAACCCGAACCTTATCGTCATCGCTCTTGCTGGGTACTTCGATGCGCCAGTATTGAGGCCGCCTTATCTGTAAGACGAATTTACCCGATCCATCCACTTCCCAACATTGTGATTTTTGTAGTATGGGCTGGAGAGCTCTCGAACAGTTCAAAAATGCTACAGAGCCTGGGGCGCGATATATGCGTAAAGGACCTGCGATTGAGAAGTAAGCCTCTGGTCTGCAAAGGGGGCCGCAGTGGCGGATAATTGTACATACCAACTGCGATAGTCCTTTCGAATCTAGATACCCAGGACAAGCTCCCCGGTTCCTCTTCTCCTCCAGGGCTACTGGTAATTGGGCTTGATTGTGATGTCGGATTCGACGTCGTGAACGAAATGATCCGCGCTGAGGGATGATGGTATAGGACCTCGATCTGCGGATCTGGTCCGGAAGCCGACTGAGGGGATGGCAGGCTGATCGAACGGCGAGAAATTGGAGTCGCAGGACTTGAAGACGCCATCGTGGCTTCATCCCAAGAAATGAGATTCTCTATTGCCTAAGAACCATGACTGTGTGAGGCATTTGGAGGCCGAAACGCTCGTAAAGAAATATGGAGATCGTGGAGTGAGATCGCCCAACTCCCCCCGCTTATCGTTGGGAGAGCTTGTGGGAAGATCCGTCGACAATCGAGATTAGGAACCGTCAGTTCGAGCAGGCCGGATGATATAGGATCGATCTGTTCTTTTTCGTGCGAAGCAATAATCTGGAATTAAGTGCGACTGTACCTGGTGCTACTGTGTGTACCTGGCGGGAGGTTACGGTACAACGCGTTTGTCCTGCCGCGCTATTGGGCTGTACGAGTCCTTAGGAGCTTATCCCACCACGCTGACGAAGCTTGTTCAGCTTGTCAACTCAAACAAGCTCAGAGCTCACACATCTATCCTCTTGGGAGCGACAATCAGGATGGCACAACCCAGGGCCCAGGCACAAAAACCACTTCTAACTCAAGAACAACTCAAAAAGAAACTGGAGATCTCGAATTTCGAGCCAAATAGCATCTTGCGTGGAGCGCAATTGACTGTCGTCGGAGGTCAGTACGCCCTACCATGTATTATCAATATGCCCGGCCCCCCTGCTGACCAGATCCAGCTCTGAGGGCATTGCAGAACCCTGCTTTATTCACATCTGAGCACTACAAGCAAGCCGCTATCGCTGTCGCAATAGGCATTGCAATCCGCATAGCCGTAGCTATTCCCGTATGGATGCCAATTCGATGGAGTAATTCTTATCCATGCTGACGGAATTGCTAGATTGTTGGCATCAAGGTCTTGCTATGGCTCCTTTCTTTCGTTATCAATTTCGAGCATTCGACGTGGGACAATGAAGTGGTAGGAGGCCTAGATTTCATCCAGAACCATGTTCTTCAAATTCCGTTCTTCCTGATGACCTTGATGAGATATGTCACGCCTACTCTTGACAACATGTACGTCATCCTTTCTAGTATCACAGGGTATCTCCTAATGCCACCAGGTTTATGGATTCTCTTCAGTGGGTTGACAAAACGTACTATGCAAAACATAAAGACGAGGATCCTTCGTCCCTTCGACAGGCCTACTATCCCAATCTTCGATTATACTCTACTCGGGATGGTAGCACGCACACAAAAAGCACCGCTGAAGCCATCACGATGTCTCTGATCCGATTTGGGAAAAAGGCTGGACTGTCTTTAGCTGTCTTTGCCTTGTCATACGTCCCTTATCTTGGTCGCCTAGTTCTCCCAGCAGCTAGTTTTTATACTTTCAAAAAAGTAGTCGGTCTTGGGCCTGCAGCCATAGTTTTTGGCACGGGCATACTTCTGCCTAGGGGGTACCTGGTAATCTTCTTGCAAAGTTACTTTGCTTCGAGAAGCTTGATGAGAGAATTGGTAACTGCTTCAATGTCAATTTTCATACCCTGCTAACCTTTCTCAGCTCGAACCATACTTCTCTCGCATAAGGTTTACAAAAGAGCAAAAGAAAAATTGGTTCCATGACCGAGAAGGTCTATTGTTTGGTTTTGGTATCGGTTTCTACATCTTCCAGCGAATTCCTCTCCTAGGTGTTCTCATTTATGGGATCGCTGAGGCCTCGACGGCATACCTCATTACGAAGATTACCGATCCACCACCATCACCTGCACATAGTGATGGATTCGCGGCTAGCCAGCAGCAATGGAGAAACAAGCATGAATTCTTGAACCTAAAGCTCTTCCAACTCGACAGCCATGACAGCTCATACGAAGGCCGACATCCACAGAACCCTCTTGGGACCGGAATTTCGTCGGGAACTCCTTCGGATCCACCGCCTCCATATACAGAAAAAGGTCTAGATAAATCATGTCAGAATTAGGTCTCCAACCTGGCCTAGGGACTTCGTCTATGGAATAGTCAGTGCTTCTTTGGTTACTTCAGGTGCTTGTCCAGAAGCGCCCTTGTTCTGTTACTAAAAAGCAGTAAAAGGCCATTAGAAGTGCTCGCATTTACGGCTAAGCATCTCGAGTGCTGCGGAAAAACCAATGTAAGATGCCAGTGAACTAGAAGCCACCCAGGAACTATTTGATGGTGCCTCCTTACAGATCTTCTAACCTCAATTACCACCCCTTTTGGCAAATTGATTGGGTGATTTCAGGAAGATGGCTTAAAGATTACGGGATTTGATCTCTTTCCAATACCCTTGGCAGGCGGAGATCAATGGGACGAAATTGTAATGTTACTACTCGATAAGGCCATATAGTATTACTCCATCTATTAATCATACAATGCCATATCAAGATCGTCGTATACTAGATAGTTACACGAGAAATAGAGACCGGAAAAACCCATACTGTAGATCAAGAAGAGGGGCAGTTCGGCCGATAACGATGGTTGTTTCTTATCGCGGGTGCAACTGCACGACATCATTCGTTCAAGGGATGTATTGCTTATTCATGTGTCTGTTAATTGTCGCTGATTGCCGGCCTTGCTTTATGAGATAGCTGGAGAGTATTAAACCTTCTTCATTTCTCACTTCGTCTCTTCTACTTAGTAGTACTCTTTCCATTGGATCTATCTGTCTTCAACTTCACGAACTCTGGTAGCCTTCCTTCCGTCCGCCACGCGACCCCGCTAAGCACCCACCCATCTTCAACATGGGATTGACCGAGATCCGCAACGTGTGTAAAGTGTCTTTGGATATCCCGGCTGAAAAGCATGAGAAACTGCATAATAGGTGGCATCCTGATATCCCATTTGCCGGTACCATTAAAAATGGGGAAACCGTGAAGATCGAATGTGTAAGTTCCTCAGTGTTAGTAGTGATTGGCATGGATCCCATTTACTAACTTCGCCCAGCTGGACTGGACAGGCGGCCAAATTGGTATGTTGAAATTACGATGATATTATTCAAGCTGTTTACAGTGACTAGGAAATAATGACAGCGCGGACGATCTCAACAATGTTGATCTTACAAAGATCCATTACTTGTCGGGACCGTTCGAGATTGAGAGCGCTGAGCCTGGAGATGTATTACTTGTGGAAATCATGGACGTCCAGCCTCTACAAGAAGCACCTTGGTCAGTAAAACTTCTTCAATGCAAGGCATCATGAATACCTCATTCTAATATCATTGACAGGGGCTTTACCGGTTTGTTACCATCCAAATTAACTTGACACGTGCCAGAAGTTGACAGTGATTTTCAAGGTGTTTTCGCCAAAGAAAATGGAGGAGGGTTCTTGGATGAATTCTATCCTACAGCGTAGGTGGCTTAGACTCAGTTATCCAATTACTTTAAGTCACTGTTCTTTTTGGGCTATTTCTAACTGCCTACGCAGAGCTAAGGCTATCTGGGATTTCGAGGGAATCTACTGCAGCTCTCGACATATCCCTCATGTCAAGTTCCCAGGTTTGATCCATCCAGGTATCATTGGTTGTGCACCTTCAGCAGAGGTGAGTCTTTAGGAACAGTCACCAACTGGTAACGACTGACATCCCATTGAAAGGTTTTGGCGACATGGAACAAGCGTGAGGGGGAGCTCATTGCAGCAAACAAGTTAGACAGGATTGTTGCCCAGCCTCCTAACACTAAAAATGCGCATGCTGGTAGCGCTTCTGGAGATATCAAAGAAAAGATTGCTCGTGAGGGAGCTAGAACGATACCTGGTACGTCCTGTGGAGAAGCGAACCCCTGAGCTCCTCGTTTACCAGTTGGGTTTAATGATAGCGATATGCTTGATATTGCAGTACTAATACTTGAGAAGGCCGCCCTGAACATGGTGGAAACTGTGACATCAAAAACCTCAGTCGTGGAAGCAAGGTCTACCTGCCAGTCCATGTGCCTGGAGCTAAATTCAGTGTCGGTGACTGTGAGTTCGTCAGCCTATGGAGTGTTCAATGTATTAACTGGTATCAGTGCACTTCTCTCAGGGCGATGGAGAGATCTCATTCTGTGGCGCTATTGAGATGGCCGGTGTTATCACGATTAACTTCAAGGTTATGAAGAATGGCATGGCCGACTTGGGCATGAAATCTCCCATGTACCTCCCGGGACCAGTCGAGCCGCATTACGGACCTGGCAGATATTTGACCTTTGAAGGATTCTCCGTCGATCAGCACGGAAAGCAGGTATGTTCGCCACTTGAAAGCGGTAGATATTTAGTTACCTCCGTTTCTCCGGTCACTCTGTGGATGCGCTGACCCCTCGATAGCATTACATGGATGTAACGGTTGCATACAGGCAAACGATTCTTCGTAAGCGCCTTCTGAACCTGATTCTGGTGATTGTTGCTGATATAATGACTGCTAGGTTGCATCGAGTATCTCCGCCGCTTCGGGTACTCGGATTATCAGATATACCTACTCCTATCCTGCGCTCCAATCCAAGGTCATGTAGCGGGAATTGTCGATATCCCTAACGGTAAGACACTCAAACCTTTCAGAGAAAATTAAATAACATAAATGTAGCCTGTACTACGCTTGGCCTTCCAATGGACATTTTCGACTTCGATATTTCGCCTACAGGCCCCGCCAAGAAGCTCGATATGGGCAGCTGTGCTTACCCCACCGGTGTCAAGGAAGGTGAGGTGACTATGGGGGGTGCTAATAGTGAGATAAGTTGGGGTGGTGGCTTGACATATAAAGAAAAGCAGTAGTTGAAAATCAGAAGGTCGTTATACTTCGAGTGAAATATGATCAAGTTGGAATAGAAACACGGTTTAATATGTTAAGTTGAGATACATCAATTACCATGTTATATCAGATCAGGTTGGTTTATCTTCTCTGGTGGTTTGTTTGCAAACTACAGACACAATTTATGACTGAGAGTTAGCTTCAACTCGAGATTGCAAATTAGATCTCGGCAAGTTTCTCATACCTCATATATGCTTCAAGCTATCACCTCCGTCGTCGGCAGCAGTGTTGGATTTCCCTTGTAAATGCAAACACCTCTGAAAGACACTTCGTTCACTCGAGTCTAAACAAGATAAGAGAGGGGTGACTGTTCTTTACCAAGCAAAACATGTTTAATCTGCCACGTTCATTAATTGGCTTCTATTTATGATACGCATGGGTATGCAGCTGGTAGATTTAGTCACCTCGACAACCTCTACAGCGAGAACCAATCCCAGCGCTATTTTCCTGGTGGTGCCCCGCATGTACAATGGATAGAGATGGAGAAGACAACAGTAGCTGTGTTGGAAACGGCTGAGCCTCAAACTTCGCACAAGGCCAGCACACCTCCACCTCAAGAAGTAGTTGAGACTTTTCGACATCAATCTTCAGCCAGGGAAACCGCCCCTAGCCATCTTCTTCGCTCTCTGATCTCTCCGATTATGATTCGCTTGCGAACCCTTATTTGCATCCTTTTTATGCCTCGCAACTTCGGTCTCCTTGTCTCCAGTTGGTCCCGCAACGTTTCCCCGTCCCCTCCCTCGTCCACCCCGACCACCACGACCACCACGGCCCCTAGACCCGCCTCTGCCAGAATCCTCCGTCCCAGAGCCAGCTCTCCAAGAAGTAGGAGCCAACTCGGTCTGTGCCCCAGAAAAGTTTGAGAACTTCGCCTCAAGTCTTCGCATTTGTCTTGGATCTCGTGACTGCATAAGCGCCCACCCTTCAATAGCTTCGTCGGTCATTCCAGTCTCCTCTTTCAGGGCCTTTCTTGGCTCCCCTCTCCGCGTTCCGGCATCCCGATCAAAGACTGCTGGCGTAAGTTTATATGCTCGGAATAGCACTTCATCACGGCTATCTCGAATATCTGCATCTGCTTCCTCCGGATTGTTGCCAGGTGTCGCAGAATCGACTGTTCCTCCTACATCTGCAACGTCGTAGGTGTCATCACGTTCGTCATCATCTGAATCAAATGCTGCTAAGGCCGAAAGGATTGCCGCTTTTGCTGGGGCATTGGACCTGTCTTGGAGAATGTCATCTGCTGTCTGATCAGGGTTTCGGCGCCCAAAGTGCAATCGAGACGTATCAACGGCAAGTTGGTCAAGCTCATCATCATCGAACACGTTACGACGTGTGGGTAGTTGTGGCGGTGTAGAGCGAGGCGCCAAGTCAGGTGCGTAGTCTCCTGATATTTGATGTGTTGATTCCCTGGCTGTGTTAGATATTGTTGCGTAATTGGTAAGGGTACATACAGCACTTCAGAACGATCAGCACTTTCGAGGTGAGGAGGTAAAGATCCTTCCAAGAGATGAGCAATCACTTGTTCTACATCATCGCTGTACTCGTCAAGTAGCTTCACGATGAAACCAGACCCAAGGTCCGGAAAGAGATCCTGCACTTGAGAAATCAAGCTCATGCGATGAATATGAACTTGATTGTGTGATGTATGTCCATAGTCGCCATCGGTGGCTACTCCTTTGCCTTTACTGATTCTCTTTTTAATCAAACGAGCTGGTCTGCCAGAGCCCCCCGGCTTTCGAAATCCGTCAAGAGCAGTGATCACTGTCTTTGCTCTGCTCGAATCTGAACCACTAGCATCTATCCGCTGCTGCACTTGCTTCAGAACAGGAGTAACAGTGACCAATTCAGCAACGAGAGAATCGTTCGAATTCGTAGGCCCTGCCTTGTGAGCTTCTGCGGCAGACTTCAAAGAATAAAGCTGATCAATCAAAGAAGAGAATCTGGGCTTCTCCCCTTCTGTGAGGCCAATAAGGCACAAATATGTAGTCGAGAGGATGGCTTTGCGCAATGGAGGATTCATGAGTTTATAGCAACTGACAAGAGAGTCCAAGAAGTCACTACCGGCCATGAAAAACGCACATGCTTCAGGGGACGCATGTAGCAGGTGATTGAGACGCTTTAGTTGTATTTCCGACGTCTTCAAATCCCCTTTCAATCCGGCATCCAGTTCTTTGGTTAGAACAGTCTTGATCAGGCCCATGGAAACTTCCAAAGCAGCAGAACTTTGTTTCCAGGCCAGCGTTACCAGCTTACTGGCATGACTCTTGCCATACACCTTGCTGACGTCTGCGAGGAAATCCCATTTGATCAGCGACTCAGGAGGCTTTCCAACTTCTAGGAGCCTATATGTCAGCAAGAAGCTTTGCTTTCGTAGGCGTCTTGTTTTCGAGAGGTCTGATGGTGATCGGGAGATGTCATGTGACGAGGCCAGTTCTGCGGCAAAGGACGTGAGGAAACCGGGGAGGGATTCATCTTTTGAGGAGATTCGAATAAAATCCGGAGTTGATAATGACAGATGTGCTTCTGCAAGAGAGATCCAAGCATCCAGGCAGGCTTCCCATTCCTCAGGAACAAGATGGTTCCTCCATGTCGTTTCGGGAAAGGGGACCATGGGCGGAAGTGCGGACACCGCGGAGAGCTTAGAAGCCATTGCTAGGAATAACAAGGGAATTCGCAATTGACGGTCTTTCGCGTTGGTGCAGATATTGTTAGGTTAGACGGTTCTCCCTTCTTGTTCAGAATTGGAATCAGAATCACCTCCAATTTATATTTCCATGTTACGCCTATACATACTACGTACCTGAGGTTGAAATTCACACTCGCCGTTTGAGTCATGACGGATTAGGATTAGACGCGCTTAATTTAATTTACGCGCGAACTCATGCAATTCGCATGCTTACATAAGCCCACAATGTGAATTTCACGAAATCGCGAACTTCTGCGCTTCTCGGCATCGCCAAAATTTACAAACCACCACGATCACCTTCATCACTTTGCCGAGACAGAAACGTTCGAGTCGTGAAGGACTTCTAAATACAAAATGTCTTACCAAAAGCCAGAGAAGGAGTTCGGCGAAGGCCCAGTATGCTATCTTCCTCCCCTGCCTCCATCAAGGTACCTTTGACTGCGGGGCGTAAACTAACAATTGCTTCCCAGAAAACTCACAAGATCCGTATCACCTTGACCAGCCGAAAGGTCGCTTCCCTCGAGAAGGTCTGCCAGGAGCTCATTGAGCGCTCCAAGAGCAAGGATCTCCGTGTCAAGGGCCCCGTCCGTCTCCCAACCCAGACTCTCAAGGTCACCACCCGAAAGACCCCCTGTGGTGAGGGTTCCAAGACCTGGGACACCTTCGAGATGAGACTCCACAAGCGATTGATTGAGTGAGTATCCAATTGGAAAGATATTGTCGTGCTGGAGTGCTGATCTTCGTATAGCCTCAACGCCCCTACCGAGGTCGTCAAGCAGATCATCATCAACATTGAGGCCGGTGTCGAGGTCGAGGTTACGATTGCTGCTTAATTGCGCTATCGGAGACGGAACTCTGGCAATTGGCTGCGACATACTTTCAATCAGCGGCACATTCTGCAGATAGACAAGCAATTCAAGAAGTGCTGTTTTGTATTGAAACTGCAAGTGTCATCCGTGCCCATTTTCCTATGCCATCAAGTGTCTTCCCTGAGAGTAACATAATCGCCATGGCAAACTCTCATAATCTATGCCCTGTTGTTTGTACCTCCACTTGCACTTCCACTTCCACTTGCGCTTCCACTTGCACTTTCACTTATATTCCCACTTGTATCTCCACTTGCACCTCCGCTTGGGCCACTGCTCTCATCTCCATTTCTGTCCCCACGTCTCCTTGGCTGTCTCGTGGTGGGCGATTGAGCAGCCGGCTGCTATGTTGAGGGTCAGTATACCTTTATCAGTGCCCTTTCGAATGTGAACAGTTATCTTACCCTACTATCTCTGTCCGCTCCATCCCCGACCGGACTCGGAGACTCTGAGATAACAGGCGAAATTGCAGTCTCAGGCTCGTCCCAACCCCCGTACGTGAAGGTGCCACGAGTTGTCGGCGTCAAGCCTCTCGTGAGATCCGACCCGCCTCCCGCAGCATAGGAAGGCTGATACACATAGGTGCGGTACTCATCGGCACTGGGACCCGGGTGGCTAGGAGTACTCTGCACAATGGGAGGCCGCACGACAGCAGAAGGGCGGCGGGAGGGAGGCGATGCTCTTGCACTCTCGCTCGGTGGTGCCGGTTCAGCACCAGCTCTGCCCCCAAATGTGTTTACGGCTACTAGCTTAGGGGGGCTTTGTGGCCGGTCAGTTGAGTGCACGAGGGTGTGGCAGTGTGGTTGGTCGATTTCGCAGCCCTCGATCGAGCACTCGGCGTTGCCGAACCCGCGGAAGGACATGGTGAAGGACCAGCGGCTTTCACGTCAAAGAGAGATGGATGGTTGAAAAGACAATGTTGGGATCTGATATGTGCATGGCAGATCGAATCTGAGATCTGCCCGGATGAAATATATGGGGTAAATTCAGAAGGCGTCCCGAGGAGGAAGGAAAGAGGCCTTCTTGAAATCCGCTTTTGGAAACTGCAAGTAAACAGAGGGTAGAACACATAGCTGATATGGAAACATTCGATTCTCATGCAAGGCTGAGGGGTAGATGTAGCCACCCAAGACTAGCGAGTTCACTTCCATGACTTTTAAACTTTTAGACTTTTAAACCACCACTCCCTCAATAACTGCGCTGTGTAAAGAGAGGTCGTTTGTCGTTACAGCTAGCTGCAATACAGTTCATGTTCATCCGGAGAGCTAGCTTCTTACCTACCTACCTGTCTAGGTATGCAGATGTGAACTTCAGAAGCGAAGGATGAATTCTAGTTGAGATCCAAGTTACGAAAACAGTCAACGAGAGATATTGGGACAAGTCGAGATCGCAGACGAAATCTGGATTTGTATACAGAGTAGTCGAAGAACTCGAGGTTGTCAATGGACACTAACACCAATTACGCCCTTGAAATAACTCGTGGTATTATCTATGGCAATCCCATTCGATATCCGCATTTATCATAGTCCGTACACGCCTTTGAACTCCCACAAGCCAGCATTTTGACTATTGTACAAAGAACATAAGAGTTCATGAACCATTCCCCATACTTTCTGCGCACGCCCAAATCAGATCCACTTGAACCCAGTAACCTTGACTTGTCTCCTCTCCTTCATCTCCTTCTCCCATGCTTCGTGTTCTTTCTGCTTCTTGAACGCCTCTTCTTGCTTAACTGCGAGCTTGCACAAGTCCAACTCCCGCATCTCCTTCCAATCCTCGCCGTGCATCTTTTTGTACAACTCGTCCGTTCCCCGATCCATGTTCTCGGCCCACTTATGCAAAGCCTGGACTTTCTGATCAAAGATCCATTGCTTCTTGCCCTCCTCGTCGGCCTTGAACCGCTTCAATCGTGCGGTGGCCTCGGCCTCTAACTGGGCAGCACGCTCCTTGCGCTTCCTCTCATCCTCTTCTCTGTTGCGGGCTTTGTCGGCTAAATAGCGCAGACTATGACCAAGAGCCCGCTTCTCCTCTGGAATAGGATTGACGTCGAGTGGAGGAGTTGTGAAGAACAGAACCTTTCCGTAATCATCAGTGTGAAATTGTTCACGAATGTCAGCCGGAAGGGCCGCGTTAGCGGGATCGGCAAGAGTGTAAATTTCGGACTGGCGAGGCGGATTGTAGGCATTTGCATTTGCATGAGCGCTATGCGAAGTTGAAGGTTGTGGGGTAGCACGTGGAGCGGGGCTAACATTCTGGTAGTGATTGTAGGTGGCAATATGATTGGCATGCTGGGCAACCGGAGTTGTACTAGCCGCGGGGTATGGGGTATACGTCTGCTGAGGCTGGTAAAGCGGGGTCTGTGGTATTGAATGGGAAATAGATGCATGTGGACTGTAGGAATTGTGTTGCTGCAGAAGCGGCACCGGCGCTGGAGAGGCCGATGGTCGAGATGGAGTGAACTGCTGGCCATATGAGGCTTGAGAGGAAATTTGACTGGGGTTTGCGTGAGGCGATGGAAGAGGAGCAGTTATGTGGGTTCCAGACATTGCTGTATCTCCTTGAGAGTCATATCGTTGTCTGTCACCTGTGGGAGGTCGGCGAACAGGTTCGGGTGAAGGTGGAGGGGGTGAAGGGGTTGGTTCTGGCGGTGGAGATTCCTATCTATTGTCAGTGACTATTTTTATCTGAAGAGAGCGAAGGAACTGAGAAAGCTTACGTTGGGTTCGCGTGGGCGTCTGTGGACAGCTCCAACAATAGGTGGTGCGTTGGGTACACCCCAAGTTGGCTTTGGTAAGGGATCATCCTCTTTCGCGTCTTCTCGAAGCAGGTGCTTGATTGGACTTGGGACCTTCTTCATCTTTCGAGGAACATCAAAGAGATCCATCTCGTAGTCTTTCTCTCGGACCTCGTCAGGAACGCAGCTAGCCCAAGTCTTGATCTTGTTCAATTTGTGCTTGTCTTCGTTATAGCGAGCCTCGCAAACATAAACCTCCTTGTCAGGCGGAAATCCACGTGGACGACCTTTATTATACCGAGTGAAGAACATGACAAAGCAGCGATCCACAACCTCCTCAATCTTGTGGTCTCGGTATTGTCCAGTCTTGACAACCTCATTCTCATAGAAGTGCCTCTCGTAGCGGTGGACTGTCTGCTCCGGGCGGTAATACCAGCAAGCATTGATCCATTTCTGGCCTTCCGAATCCTGCCAGGTACGATATATCTGGGCAACGATTGGTTTCGTAACGTCGTTGCCGTTTGTCAAATGAACCCAGTCGCCAACTTTCCAGAACTCGCCATTATAGAATATTTCTGGCAAGGGAAGCTTGCCATCTTCATCCACGAAATCACTATCTGGCTTCTTCTTCTCTTGCTCGGCAAGGATGTGGGCTTCTCGTTGCAAGTCCACAGCATCCTTGTAGACCTGACTGGACTCGAGATTATACTCTTTGGCATTCTCAAACATAAGATCCAAATCCTTCAGGGCTTGATCTACCGAGAGATACTTCTTCCTCTTGGCTTTTCTCTTGATTAAGTCCATTGCGATCGGATTCTTGACCTCTTGGTAGTACTCTGGCATTACGGACTTGTCTGGCAACTTCTCAAAAGGTAGTATCTTAAGATCGCCACCAGGATTCTTGAATTTCCTCAAGCCTTTCAGGATACTGTTGATGCGGGCCTCCATGGGCGTGTGGACCTTGGGTGGCCGGCCGCGTTTCTTCTGGGCATCAAGATCGTCTTTGCCGGCCTCATCTAACTTTCTGGCCTGTGCAGCTGAAGATCGACGGCGCTTCCTTTTACCTCGTCGATGCCGGTCGTCATCGGTTTCGTCGTCGTCTTCCTCTTCCTCGTCATCATCTTCATCATCCTCCACTTCCTCTTCTTCGAGCGCTGGTGGGGGGGAGTCTTCGACTTCGGGGATTGCTCCGAGGTCTGGTAGCGTTGCCTCTTCTTCCGTTATAACCCCTTTGTCAACCAACTTCTTCAACTCGGCTTTGAATAATTCTCGAAGAGCAAGGGCGTCACTATAAACAGGGGCGGATGGGCGGTTGTAGACTTGCGCGTTATGCGAAATCAGAGCGAAATCGCGGACGAACTCCGAGAAGTTCTTATAAAGCTTTTTGAGAATTTTGTTCTGTTGTAAACATAAGTACGATGTACCTTAGATCTGTCAATATATTGACATACCCTAACTGTACTGAATGCTACCGGCTCCTTGATAATTTCAAAGTAATCAGGTAGGATTCTCTTGTTGACCATGCGCTGAAAGACAGCTGAGATCTCGTGTCCGCTGGTCCAAGTTAGCAGTTGTGGCGGATACTGGAGCTAGATACATACTCTTCATTGCGATACTCGGTCAAGTAACGCACAATCCCATTCATGATCTCTGCGGTCTCTTTGCTAATGCCAGCTGCTGGGGCTGTCGCTGTCGTAGGCTCAGACTCAGACTTGGGCTCGGGCTCAGGCGCTGTCGTAGTCTCGGTCGTATTCTCAGTCGCAGTCGCAGTCTCAGGCGCAGTCTCAGGCGCGGAAGCAGGCTCAGGCTCAGTAGCTGTCGCATTGCTCTCAGGGACAGCAGATCCTTCTGCCTTCGCGTCTACAGACGCATCTGGGGTTTGCGACGACATCTTAGAAGCTTTGCGCGATGCCTAAGGTCGTGGCGATCAACAATGCCTCATTAGAGAGGTGGGGGTGGGTGTGGTCAAGAAAGGTTCGAAGTTGATCGCGAGCGCGTTTGGAATTCTAGGCGGGTCCGTATCACGTGAATTTAAGGTTCGACCCTTGTTGCCGCTTAAGCGAGGCAAGGCTGGGGAGCAACCGCCTTGCCACTTCAGTCATCAGCAAGGTAGAGTGTTGTGCTGCTGCCGATCTGTTGTAGGAAACCATGATAGCGCAGGCTATATAGGTGGCCAGAAGTTTTCCAGGCATTTGAAAGACAGAGTATGCAGCTCTAGTTTTGATGAACAATACACATCCGGGCTTTCCAGAGTCCTTTACGATCCTGTCGCAGACAGCAGCAGTGGCAGTAACGACGCAACGACGCAACGACGAATTAACGAACCCGAGGCACAATGCGTGCACGATTACGAGGCCCTGGAGGCGCTTCTACCATAACGCTTGCGGACGATGCTACAGTAGGGGATCTGCTCACAGAAATCGTCGAGAAGACATCCATTCCTAGCTTTGATATTAAATATGGCTATCCACCAAAACCCTTGCGCCTGGAGCAGAGTGAGCCGTCGCGACCGTTAAAAGAGCTGGATGTGAAGTTGGATGGGGAACAGCTTACCATTAGTCAGAAGGAGGGGCCAGCTGTTCCTACGTCCAACAATCAGCAGTCAGGCCCCAGTGGTTCATTAAAAGAAGCGACACCGAGAGCAGACTCATCACGGGTAATAGAAGACAGGAGATCGCCTGGCCCAGTATCTCTGCAGAGGAAAAGCATGGAGAGCGATGTGCCTGAATTGCCCTTACCAGAAAGGGGCGCAACTCTTGGTAACAGCCTTTTCAAATCCATTCACGGACTATAGGTGCTGATATCCTCTTTTTAGTACTGCGAGTAATGCCTGACGATAACAGCTGCCTCTTTAGAGCCTTAGCCGCGGCTGTTCTTCCTGGCGATGACCTTAGCATGCCCGAGCTACGTGCCTTGGTTGCTAGCACTATACAATCGCAGCCTGAAATCTATACAACAGTGGTTTTGGAGAAGAGGCCGGATGACTATTGTCGCTGGATCCAATCCCCTAATTCCTGGGGCGGTGCTATTGAGATGGGTATCCTAGCTCAATATTTTGACATCGAGATATGCAGTATTGACGTACAGGTATATATATATACCCTCCTCGCCCTCTGCCCTAAGACCTACCTAACTCAACCCCTAACAGTCCCTCCGCGTCGACCGCTTTAATGAAGGCGCACGTAGCCGCTGTATCCTAGTTTACTCCGGCATCCACTACGATACGATCGTGCAGAGCCCCTCAGAACCCCCACATACTAGAGCCGACAGCCCGCCCGAGTTCGACAAGCGCGTGTGGGACTCAGACGACGACGATATACTTATAAAGGCTCTGGAGCTGTGCAAGAAGCTGCAGGAGAAGCATTACTATACTGATACGGGAGGCATGGCCATCAGATGCCAGATCTGTGGCACGATTGTACACGGCGAGACGGAGGCTAGTGCACATGCTCGCGAATCAGGGCATTATGATATGGCTGAGGTTACGGCGTAGAGCTTGATACCAGGGTCATTCTTCCCTTTTGATGGTCAAATCTCACCTGGGGTTTCAAAGTCTGAGAGCGTAGACATGAGGCATTTCCGCTAGGACATTGACTTGTGTCACTAATGTGAACGCTCTTCCTTAAAGCAATAATAGCAGTGAGGTGAGGATTCTAGTACGATAATACCTACATGACGATACAGGCAATGTCAATGATTAGCGTGAACTATACTATGGTCAGCTAGGGATAGTGCAGAATCAGCTATCACATATCATGTCTGTAGATGTTCTTGGATGCTTTTTGATGTGGTCATGCATTGACAAGAGAGTCTTATGGACCGTGATAAAAGGATATACAAAGAAGTAAACAACAGGTCGATCTCTGAAAGATTCAGAGTCGATACACCTGATCTCGTCCCATGGAAACAAACCGTTATCGCATGTACCCAACCCACCGTAGAGAACCTTAACTTAGGAGTTTCTACATCATACCAAACGCCGTTAGAGAGCGCTTAGTTGTCCCGCAACCACAGTGCAATCATGTCAAGTCCACCACGTAGCACACTAGTAGAAGAAAAGAATGTGCAAGGAAAAAGTAGCAAGGTGAGAAGGAACAAGGTCACGCTCTGTATAATTCCTTGAACAAGACGCTGAATGCATCTAACGGTGGTTCAAGAGTGGTAGTAGGACAGAGGTCGCAGATGGCTTCTTGACATTTAGCCGGAAGGAGCATAACCGAGGAAACCCCAGTATTGCTCGGCGAAGAACTGAGCCGCGCTGTTGGTCTTCCACAAATCGTTGAAGGTCGTGAACAGAATAACAGCAGATGGATTAGAGCTGAAAGCACCCTTAATTGAGCTAATGGCAGCGGCCTGATTGGCGGGGGAGGGAACAGCAGCACCGTTGCTCGATCCTTGCCATGGCCAGCCGGTTTCCGTGATGACAATCTCCTTGCTCTGGTCGGACAACACAGCTCGGAGGGTAGATATTTGATTCACGAGGAAATCGCCAGAGCCACTTGCAGGGACAGTCCCGTCAAAGAAGGGATGACAGTTGACAGCACAGTAATCAGATGCGTCGCAGAGCGATGGGTTGGCACGGGCAGCCACGAGGGTATCCACAGTAACAACCTTCCCGGTGTATCCAGCGGCTTGCAAGAGACCCCGAGCAGTACCAATAGCGGAGACCACAGTTGCAGCAGAGGCAGTACCGGAGTTGACGAGTTCATTGCCAATGCTGATAGTGTCAAAGGAGCTCCAATCCCCATTCGCAGCCGAGATGATGGTTTCAATTTCAGAGTTGAGCGAACCCAGGTCGAAGACACCAGCGAAGAGCTTCATGCCGTGAGCCTTGGCGGCCGAGAGAACCGTGGAGACTTGGTTGCAATCAGTCCCATAGATTCGGACCATTGAGTATCCACCCCCGATGGAATCAAAGTCGGCGTTCACTTGGTCTTGACTCTTGCAGGCTCCACTAGCGGTGTAAGGGGAGTATGAGACTCCATATCCACTGCTTTCTGGAGAGGATGCGGGCGAGGGCGAGGGTGAGGGCGAAGCAACCAACGAGTGAATGTTGCTTAGAACTCCAGCTGGGGTGGACGAGGCTGCAGGAGGGGCAGGTGCAGCATCGGGGGTTGAAGGGCTGGCATCAGACTGGGCCTCTTTAACTGGAGCTGGAGCAGCGACCGGGTTTGAAGAAGGCGTAGGGGCAATGTCCATGTTTTTGGTGACAGTAGACACTGGAGCTCCAGCCTGGTTGACATAGACGATGACCTCAGGAGCGTGAGTCTCATGGGCATAGACAGTGTCAACGACCGTGACGACGGCATTGTCCTTCTTGACGTGCTTCTCCTGGTGGGCATGGCGGAGGGCTCCTAGCGGTCTTACTGTCAGCATGGATATCAAGGGAGAAGACGCGGTACGACTTACGATGCGGCTGAGCAGTGACGAGCTGGAGCAGTGAGATAGCCCCAAGGGTCAGGGCAATGGTCTTCATTTTGAAGATTGGAGAGGTTCGGATACTTCGTAAACTCGTGAGTCGTTACAGTCTGTGTCCGGCCAGCGGCCAGATGTCAGTGAACAGGTACCTCTGTGTTGATTTCTAGCGTCTCTGGAAAAGAGCGTAGAGGTGGGTTTGACGGTAGGGTTGTGTTTATATGTTATGTTGTTGACACTCGTCTGATATTCCCTTAGAATGTACGTACCTTTATTCTCTTTACGCGTTGATTGAGGCAGTGCCGAAAGTGCGGCCGGCCAGAGAAGAGAAAAGGGGAGGCAGGAAGTTCACGATAGGATGAATGAAGAGATAGAAAGAATGTGCAGAATCGCAGTCGCGGACGCGGATGAGGGTGCGTTGAGATCTGACTGGCAGGGCGGGGGGGAACTGGGGATAAAGGAGTGAGGACGCGGTCCAAGGCAAGAAGGAGAGAAAGATCCGGTCTTCAAAGATTGAAAGAGAGTGGGTGAAGGGGAAGGGGACTGATGATGTCCACCAGGGAGGCCGAAAGAGCGTGAAGGCGTGGACGTCGTGAAAATGAGGGTGGTAGAAGGAATAGAATGGATGGATGGGTGGATGAGTGGGCGAAGGTGAGGGGAAGGCGGGCAAGTTGGGACGAGCTATCTCGACTCGTAACGCGACGGCGGCCCGACCAGGGGCATAGTGGGCCAGGAACCAACATGACCGCCGACTGCCTACTCCTTGCGACTGCGTAGAGACTACAGATGGGACGTGACAAATAGAAACAGTTTTCCTGAGTATTGGTTCTCTCTACACTTCTGAGTTTCTAACTGTGCAGACTTTCTTTGCTGTCTGCCCCGCCATCCAGCCTCATCAGAGAAGATTACACGGATCGAGCCTTTTCCCTTGAGCCTTTTCCCTCGACTCTTCATCGTTATTCCCCCTTTGCCCTAAAAGCCAAGAAACGGGCTTGCAGTAGTTACAGATTTCGTGCAGAAGATTCCACGCATAGAGAAGCACGGGCATCCTTGCCGCAGAGTCTGTGCTGCAGAGAGGCGAAAGATGAAACTCGATACCGTCGATCGCCCTGACTCTGCATCTCCATGGCCCTGACTCGCACATGTTTATTTTCTGCCTTGTTGTGGGCAAGTGCGACTCTTTATTGGATCCAGATCTGAAACCGGCCTCCTGTCAAATTGTCAATATCTCAGATGCTCTCGTAACACAATCATAACTAGAACAATACTACAGGAATAAACATAACAATAAACATTATTGTGTACAATGTAGGTACATTCTCCCCCCTCCGCCCTCTCGCACTAGTGACGCACGCCGGTACCGCGCTTCTGGTCTCTGGGACAGTCAAACGCCTTGGAGGTCCGGGGCGTCCCTGCATCTGTGGCGGTGTGGCTCGGTGGCGGTGCCTGATTCCAGCCTTAACCTCGAGTCCAGGCCCTCAACTACCACAACCCCAAGGCAATCCTATAGGCTATACGTATATAGCTATGCACAATACCTACGCTGAATGCTCCATTATGTGCATAACATGCATTAATGTATCCCACCTTTCCCACTCCCGACCTCCCTCTTCCCACTTGGTGGTTGATGATGGAGTCGACAACCTTGACAGCTCTCCACCTCGATTTTTAGCCGTTTATTCATCCTTGTTCTTTTTCAAGTCTTTCAAGCCCTAGGGGCTACCACTGTGTGACTGCTTACTGCTGCTGCATTTTACAGAGTACAAGGGAGGAGGGATGTACTACTTATGATTGTACCTTGGTGAAGGAACACCGTCCGGAGGTACAACGGCTATCCCCCCGCTTACCTAATCCCACTCCTCGGGAAGCCAGCCACAAGGGACTTCGAGAGGCCAGGGAAAAATTTCCAGACGCAAAAAAGCAGGAACACAAAGCACCGAGGCCGATCCACAGAATCCACTTACAGTCATGGATGCCAGGACCTCAGTTAAGCCCAAGCGCCATAAAAAGAGGCAGTCCAGGACGCAAGGTACAACGTCCCCCCACCCCGCCCAGCGCGAGAGAATTCTGCTGACCGCCCGCAGTCTCCTCCGATAGCGAGAGCGATGCGGAGAGGCAGTCGGAACCCAAGCTTGAGCTGAATGGAAAGGTAAGTGAGGCCCTCACATCCCCAAAGCGCTTCCTCGTGTCTGATTCAAAGGAGTAGGTCCAGAGCGCATCCGCATCATCATCTGCGGGAGCCAAGCCAGCAGCAATGACTGATGCGGAGGTCACGAGCGCTTTTACCAAGTACTACATGCAGCGCGCGACGGAGGAGTTCTCGGACGACCTGGATCGTGTCCGGGTCGCTGATGACTTCAAAGGCGACGCGTTGCCGCTGCTGGTGAGTGCTCTCCAGCAAGGGACGTCGATCTTCTCCATCGAGGAGCAGCGGAGAGTCGTGCTGGCGGGGCTGGAGAAAGCCCCCAAGGCGGGGGAATGAAGGGGATGACCACGTCCTTCTGATCGACTTAGTATCAGCAGTTTCCTTGACAGCTGAGGTATAGGTATGAGAAGAGCAGGGAAGTCTCCCTCCGGACTTGGGACGAGGATTTCCCCAGAGGTTATCCGGGGTCAAGAGCGACGGGCAGTAAGGCTCGAAGAGCCATCGACATGATGCTGCGCGGGTAGATTCTGCTTCTACCTATATGGAAATAACCAAGGATCCATACAATACACTCTTTAGAAGTGATTTCTTGATTCTTGCGATTCCTTGATTGAACTCCTCGTCTGAGCACCCTGAGCAAGATTGACTACATCATCACGTGCTTTGACTTCTCGCTAATTACATATCAAAAGGGGCCTTAACAAGTTCTTAAGGAACCTCGAATAGATATAATCGTTCTCTCGTTGAAGAAATGTGACAAACAGTTCCCGACAAAACTCGATTACCATACCCAACAGTTCTTCCAGAGTCAGTCCGCCTCCCTTCTTGCCTCCAACATCCCTTTCCGGAACAGAACCTACCTTCTGTGACAAGCCCTTCAGCTACATGCCAAAATCACGAAAACTTCTGGGTAGAGTTAGTGCTAAGCGCATCTGAGATTCTACAAGCAAGCTCACCTCAAACTTTGCTCTATATCCAGTTGATGGCTTCGTCGCTTTCTTACCTTGAGGTACTTGACACTTGCATTACGCGCGTACCTGGTACCTAGATAGACGGGTAAGGTAGACAGACGGTCAAGCGAATGGCATTGACCTCAACTTAACCGTATCCGGCAGTTGTCACCACGTGCATAATCGACTTCCTTATTCGGATGCAAGTACCGTACACCTGGGAACCACGCCGAGATTCTGCCATCCCAGGAACGCGCTGTACCTGTTGCCTAGCATGGCAATATACTGTAATATGGATCTCCGTCCGATTGCGCTTCGTACCGACATACGCCTGGACGCCTCGAAGGAAACATTGATACTGTCTGTTACTTGCACTCTTCGCGCCGTGTTCAATGTTCAATCAATGATCATTGATCAATGGCTTCCAATCTCACGCTTAATGGAACAATAGCAGACGCTCTCGCCAGTGACTGTGCTTTCGGCCCGGCAAGCTCCACGAGGGACTTTGACTTCACCCTGACCTTTGAGCAGAGCATCTTGTCCATCTTGCCCTCCGCGCTGCTCTTTCTCATTGCACCTCTACGGCTGATACAGCTATCTCGAAGGACTTCTCGCACCTTACCCCACGTCGGTCATGCGTTCAAAACGGTATGCTTCTGCTTGTACACGTGCTCTTGCTCATGATCCGTGAACTGTGGACGACAACTGACGCCCGACAGACGGCCGCGGCAATTAACCTTGCTCTTCAATTGACCCTGGTAATATTATGGTCCTCCTCTCCTCTCATTCGGCCTGGGACAAGCATTCCTTCTGCCGTGCTATCGTTTGTCAATTCCGGTATCATCTTGATCCTCTCGTACCTTGAAGACAAGAAGGCAACGAGGCCGTCTACCGTGCTCAATATCTATCTCTTGTTATCGATCTTGCTCGATGCAAGCCAAGTCCGAACTCTGTGGCTGATTGATTATGACCATGTTGCTGCTGTTCAGAGTGCCGCCATCGGCATCAAGATTGTCATGCTGCTCCTGGAGGCGCGGTCCAAAGTGCCTCATCTTATGGGGCCTTACAAGGACTATCCTCCTGAAGCTACAAGCGGGATTTGGAACCTGAGTTTTGTTTGGTGGTTGAACAGGCTCTTTGCCACAGGCTTTCGGAAGCTTATGACCACCCAAGACCTGTTTGATATTGACCGTGACCTTACTTCTGAAGTACTCGGGGACACGCTGCAAAATGCCTGGGACAAACGTGGTAAGGACAGTTTGACACTTTGTACCTTACTCTCGAGACGCTAACAAATTTGAGAAACCCCCGAGGGATCGTATGCGCTGCCAAAAGTTGTGGCTTGGTACTTTCGTTGGAATCTCTTAGCAGCAGCTTTTCCTCGTCTATGTATGATCGGCTTCAATTTCGCTCAACCGTTCCTAATCGCCTCGGCCATCAACTACTTGGAGGGCCCCAGCGTCACACAAAACAAAAATGATGGTTACGGGTTGATTGGAGCTGCATTTCTTATCTACTTTGGGATCACGGTATGACGACCGTGTCTGTGATCGTTTTTTGAGACTGACGATTGAAGATGTCGACTGTGCATTTCAAGCAGCAATTCTCGCGAGTTACTACCATGTTCAGAGGAGGAATGATCTCGTTGCTTTATAACAAGACTTTGTGCCTTCAAGAGGGGGCCAGTACAGAGAGCGCAGTTCTTACGCTTATGACCACTGGTAATTTCCTGATCTTTACGTCATATGTGACCACGTTCTCGACTTCTGTGATGTGCTTTCTGACTTAGTGTGCAAGATATTGACAATATAATCGAATTTCTGGAAAAGATCAATAATATATGGGCCGGCTCAGTGGAAATTGCAATCGGGACGTGGCTTCTTGAACGGCAACTGGGTGCGACATGTGTTGTACCATTGATTGTTACACTTAGTAAGTCGCTCTTTACTATTTTGATGATAATTCTCATATTCGTCTGCAGTCTGTGTGATCGGACAAGGATGGGTTGCCAAGGCCATTGGTAAAGATCAACAGCGATGGAACGAAGCCATTCAACAGCGCGTCAAGAATACTTCCTCGATGCTCGGCTCGATGAAGGCGATTAAGCTTTCCGGACTCGTGGAGAATACCTCGTCTAATATTCAAAGTGAAAGAGAACAAGAGTTGAAGACTTCTCGGCCGTTCTTCTGGGGTATCATGTGGCTCAACGGACTTGGTAGGCAACTGCCTTCGTACCTCCCAAAACCTACTAGCTGACGCAAATAGCGAGCCTTCCGAGAATATGGGCACCTGTGATATCCTTCATTGTGTTTGCTATTCAAGCCAAGGTCAAAGGAACAGGCTCATTGACAACAGTGCAAGCATTTGCCTCGTTGAGCATTATCACTCTTGTCACATCTCCGGCTGAGGAATTACTCGCTGTTGTACCTCAGATTGCTGCTGCTTTGGGTTGTTTCAACCGTTTACAAGCATACTTGACCTCCCCTTCAAGACAGGATTCTCGACTTCAACTCTTCTCTAGGAAGTCTTCATTGCCGTCAATCCCTCACGAGAAAGGCCATGGTGATCTTGTACCCTCTTCCATTCCACCAAAGATTTTGCAACAACCACTTGCTATCATAGTGGAGAAAGCAACGATCTTCCCAGCCCCTAACGCGACAGCAGCTGCTATCACTGATGCAAGCTTCACAGTTGAAGATGGGTCATTGACTGTTCTGCTTGGGCCTGTTGGTTCGGGCAAGACAAGCTTGATCAAAGCTGTATTAGGAGAACTGACCTGTAAATCTGGTAGTATATCCGTAGCTTCTGAAGGCATCGCATTTTGTAGCCAGTCACCATGGTTGCTCAATACCTCTGTCAAAGAGAGTATATGTGGACCGATAGGTTCAGAAATCGACCAAGAGTGGTACGAAACAGTCCTGCACGCTTGCGCTTTAGACCAAGACGTCCTACAGTGGCCTGACGGAGATCAAAGCTTGATTGGGAGCAAAGGGCTCACGCTCTCAGGAGGGCAGAAACAGCGCGTGGTAAGTCATTCCTGAGGGTTTTATCCTCTGGATATTCTTTGACAACTCCAGGCATTGGCTCGAGCGGTTTATGCTCGACAACATACTGTTTTACTTGACGACATTTTCAGTACTCTGGATGCCAAGACACAAGAGATGATTAGTACCCGACTTCTGACAAAGGAAGGGCTTTTCCGTCGTCTCCAAACGACTGTGGTCTTGGTCACACACAATGGTGAGCCTCTTGTCAGACCTTTGGGAGTTCTGAGGTGCTGAGTCAATATCCTGTACAGCTAGGTGTCTACGTCTTGCGGACAAGATCGTTGTACTTGATTCCTCGGGAAGATCAATTATGCAGGGCACCTACGATGAGTTAAGCCAACGAGAAGGATTTTTGAATTACACTACTACCGAATCAAACGAATCCACGGACAAGGTAGTTGTTCCAATTCCAAATAGTAACCAAAAATCAGATGAAGCATCCCAAGGGGCTAAAACAGACACGATCATGGAACTGACCAGGCGTACCGGTGACCTCAAAGTCTATTACTACTACATTCGAAATGTAATGCCACTACTTTGGGTCGGCTTTGTTGTTGTGACGGCTTTAGTGGCATTCGCGGAGAACTTTCCGTTCGTTTGGCTCAACTGGTGGACGCAAGCTGGAGGCCAGAAACTATCTCTCTACCTGCCAGTGTATGCGGTACTAGCTCTTATGGCTTCCATCCTCTCAATTCTCTCTATCTGGGTGGTGTTCCTGAACCTCATGCCACAAGCCGCCATCCGGCTCCATCAGATCTTGCTGAATTCAGTCATTCACGCTCCGCTATCGTTCTTCGCATCCACGGATACTGGAGTAACTCTGAATCGGTTCGCGCAAGACATGAGCCTGGTTGATCTCCCATTACCGATAGCACTACTTACTGTCTTCGGGTCGCTCTTCAGCTGCATAGCCAAAGTTGCACTGATATCCACTGGATCGTCCTACATGGCATTGACGATTCCCTTCACTCTTATAGCGATCTATCTCATTCAAGACGTGTACCTCAAAACGAGTCGCCAACTTCGGTACCTGGACCTGGAGAATAAAAGCCCGCTGTACTCACATTTCATAGAGACTCTCGACGGCCTCGCTACAATTCGTGCTTTCGGCTGGGAGCACAAAGCTAAAGAGACACAGAATAGGAAATTGGATCATTCGCAAAGGCCATATTATATGCTCCTATGCGTTCAGCGGTGGCTGAACCTAGTTCTCAATCTCATGGTCACTGCACTTGCTGTGATTGTGATGGCACTGGCTGTTAATCTGAAGAGTACAACGACTGCTGGCCTGCTGGGCCTAGCGTTGAACAACATTCTCGGATTCAATGATTCAATCTCGACGTTGGTGACGTCTTGGACATCACTTGAGACTTCTCTTGGGGCCATCGCGCGAGTCAAAACCTTTGCTGAGACGACACCTTCTGAGGACAAGCCCGGCGATGTTTGTGAGCCACCTTCTGAATGGCCGGCACGTGGTTCTATTGAAATCAACTGTGTTTCAGCCACATATGGTACCTCCGTTTCGGCTTTGAATGGAATCAGTATGAGTATAGCACCCGGACAGAAAATAGGAATCTGTGGGCGCACTGGAAGGTTAGAATTTTTTCAAATGTTTTCCTCCGAGCAGTGGCTAACTCTCATGCAGTGGCAAAAGCTCCCTACTCCTCACCCTTCTGCGCCTCCTCCCAGTCTCCTCAGGATCCATCACCATCGACGGCCTCGACATCAGCACTATCTCCCACCAAGTCCTCCGCCAACGACTCACCGCCATCCCACAAGAATCGTTCATCCTTCCCGGCACCGTGAGCGCCAACGCTGATCCCCTCGGCCTCGCTTCAGACGCCGAAATCATCTCAGCGCTGACCAGAATCGGGATCTGGGACGCCCTCGAGAGTCGTAGCGGTCTCGACACAGTATTGCTCGAGAACCCGCTCTCTCAAGGACAGCATCAGTTACTCGGTCTCGCGAGAGCTATGTTACGTAAGAGTAGTGTACTGATTATTGATGAAGCGACGAGCAGTGTAGATGGTGAGACGGATCGAATGATCCAGCAGGTGATTAGGGAAAGGTTTAAGGAGTGTACTGTTATTAGCATAGCGCATAGAGTGAGTTTCTCGCCGTTCTTTCTTTTCAGGAGGTTTGGAGGGGTAATATGGCTAACGTTTGTGTCATAGCTTAATACAATCATAGACTATGATAAGATTGCCGTGATGGATGGGGGGAAGTTGGTGGAGTTTGATACTCCGGAGAACTTACTTGCGAGGGAGAGTTTGTTTAAGGAGATGTATCGAGCGTAAACATAGAGATGTTTCCGTGTTTAGGCGCCGAGCTTAGATTTACTTATCCTATAGATCAGATATTAGGTTTCGAAAATAATAGGTTACTTGTCGAGACTCACTTGTTCAAAAGCTCTGCCCCAGGGAAGTGTACTGTTAGTTGGTCATAGGAATCAAGGGGCGTCGGTTAAAGTGAATTTAATTGAGCGAATGAAGTGTGCCAGCAATAGCCGCCTCCAAGCGAGCCGACACAACACTGCAACCACGACAGAGGCAGTAAATAAAAAAAAATGAAAATAAAAGGGAAGGAGGGGGAAAATCGAAAGATGAAGTAAGAGATTTCAGGCAACAAGCCAAAAATAAAAAAGTAAGCATCCGTCATGTACAGGATTTGAACCTGCGCGACCGAAGCCATGAGATGTCGAAATCTTCGAAATTCAAGTCTCACCCATTAACCACTCTGGCAACATGACATTGTTTTTGCGTGAAAGAGAAGTTTCCTAAACCCCACTGTCTAGATAGCTCCTCCTCCTCCCCCTTACCCTCAAAAAAAAAAAAAGCAAAAATTTTTCCTTTCATTCAAAAAGAAAAAAAGAAAAATCCCAAAAAGAGAGAACCGTCATGTACAGGATTTGAACCTGCGCGACCGAAGCCATGAGATATCGAAATTTTTCAGAAATTCAAGTCTCACCCATTAACCACTCTGGCAACATGACTTGTAGTTGGGGTGATTTAGCTGTATTTTGGTATATGAGAGGATGGAAATGAGGGTCCGCTTTTTGGAAGTGCGAACCAATCATGGGGGGGTGGTTGGGCAGGGGATGGGTGTTAAATGGGAATTTGGGGGCGAGTGAAACTTTGTAAGAGGGGGGGGCGGCATGACTAGGTACGCTGCTGGTCAAATGGTATAGTGATTGATCGTATGTCAGGATGAATTGATTGATGAGTGTTGATTAATTTACATATCTCGGTTTCTTAACTTCATCGCCAGGGCAATTAATCATTAACAGAGTCTGGCTGTGATGCATCAATCAGGTAATGGTTTCTAAAATACCTACCTACTCGAATCAACAATTTTCCTACAACTCACAACTTCAACACGACCTTTTATATCCCATCCTCCGACAACTAAACAAGTCTAGTACGTTAGTTCAGGTTCTTCAAACTCTCATTTATATAAAATATGAACATCAAGTAAGTAAGACACTCACAATCACCAAATTCCAACACCATCACTACAATCAAATCATACTGTCTATAAATTCATCTATCTAAATCTTCTCTACTTCTTCCCCTAAACCCATCCTTTAAATGAACCGCTCTCAAGAGAGAGAGCCTCGAGACTGTAAGGCAACAAGCTCTGTTTGAGATGATATAGGAGGGTTTTGTTTCATGACTAGGTACTCGGGATCTAGGGACTGCTATTCGTCCTGTATTGAAGTTCTTGCTTGCTTTCGATATATAAACCTCATATGACACTTCTTCCATCATAATCCCAATTTTATCAATCACCAGTTAAGCTAGAGTAAGTAGTAGCCCGCCACGATAGGAAGGAAATATACACGCTTGATGTGTGTGTAATGTAATGTGTTATGTATTGGCGAGGCGGTGTTTGGATGTATGTATGTATATATGGAAGGTACGGTATGTATTTATGTATCTATGTCACGAGATGAAAGAAAGGAAGAAAAGCAAGCTTATTCGTGCTAGATAGATAAGAGTGCAGATCCGATTGCGCTGGCTTGAGGAGCGAATAGGAGGGGAGAAGGAGGTTTGGGGTGTGGTGGAGAGAGGATATGGTGGGGGACTTTGGCGGGGTAGAAGTATATGGACTCGTTTCAGTAATCAACATCAAACGCACACAGTATCAATCACCGTGCTCGTTGTATAATGAGAGGCTTGTCACCTAGAGATCAATCACACGCATCAAAACATCAACCACGTTCAAGTCGGCTGTTCATTAAAAATTAGATCTATATCCCGCACTAAGTCCTTCAAATCTCTCTCATCACGGAGAGAGGGCATCATCATCTTGAACCCCAAGTACGCCTGTGTCATGCTGCCGCCGCCGTAAAACTGAATGATAAAGCCGTCTTTTTTTTTTCTTTCCGCATACCTCATTTCCATCGTACCCACATACAAGCAGGGTCGGGTCATGTCATATGCATTTCAATCATGCGATGGGGCGGTAGGCCATCCCTAGCCGGTTCTCCTTCCTCACTGCTAGCCCTTTGATGGCGATGACCAAAAGGACCCAGGCCATCAGGAACGTAATGAGACCCATGGACACCGTGAAGACAAACATTGCATCAAGGTCGTAGAGCTCCATTGTCGTAATACAATCTCTAGCCTGTCACGATTGTTAGTATGAAGAGCCTCCGGCCAGGATGAGACAACTTACACTAGCCATGAAGATCATACCACCTGCCATCAAACAGAAGGAGGTGATCACCTCTGATGGCGGCCTGCCCGGCAGGATCGAGGTTGGTGGAGAGAGGTAGAAGATGACATAGGTGGCCGCGCGCGCAAAGGCCGCTCCAACCAGCAGCGTACCCCATTGCTTGTGCACCATAGTGGAAACCATGGATGCCTGGTGATGGGAGCTCATCATCATCCCCAACAGGAGGACGACCAGGGCAGGGATGGGGTTCATAGAAAACCGGTAACTCTTAGGTGGTTCCAGGGTATCCTGCTCTTCTGACTGATACGGGGTATTGGATTGCTCGACAGCCGACTGGAGTGGCGCGTTGAGGAGATCCCGAATCTTGTTGGACTCGATGAACATCCCGCACTGGCTTAATGTTAGCTATTAATTCATTGTCGGAGGCATTCTTCACTAACCAATCCACCCCCGATGAACATGATAGTAATGGAGAGGTGCTCAAGATCCTGAGCACTCCATGCCGAGCCCCAAGCCGCCAGATGTTCCAGGAATACATTGGTCGAGCCGTAAGCGAAGATGAGGAAGCTCTCGACGAACTCTGCTGAATAACGGTTTGCCTTTCGTGCGCCAACAGGCGTGATGTTCCAGGCCTGGAAGAACGTTAACACAACCCGGGGAAGACGGAGGAAATCTCCTCACCCAGCCAATTTCAGCAAAGCAGCCCGCCCAGCGTCCGAGGGTCAGGATACCGTACCAGAAGAAGACACCTCCCTTGATGAAATGCGCGAGACCACTAAAGATCTCATGGCCCATCTAGCACCCGGTTAGACGAATATTACAGAAAACAGCGCGGGCGAGAACTCACAAATAGGCCACCGTACGTCACGAACCCTGTCGTGACCGCCACAAATGCAAGGATCAAGATCAAGCGATCGACGACATCATAAAAGAATTGGAAGACGCGCAGGACCCGTGCGGAGAGCAAGCCCGGGATCTTGTTGCTGAGGAACTGGTCCACCCGGCTCCCCTTCAGCAGACCTCGCTTCTCCGAGCCCAGGTACTCGTCTTGAGACCGATCGCGCGCAACGGGCAATTGGCGCTCTTCGTCGCCCGTGGAGGAGATCGAGTGACTCCTCAAAGATTCTGTGTTCGGCTCGGTGCCCTGGCCGCTGTCGTTGGAGAAGCGGTAGGTCTCTGCGAAACCGAGATCCTGCATGCGCTGGTGTTCTGCCATGGCCTCGCTAGAGACGGGGATAAAGCCGGCGTGCTCCTTGTCCTGACGTCCCGTGTATGCACTGATAAGCCCGATGAAGACTTGCGCGCCCACCACCCACGTCAACACCCAGCCGAGCTTGTGGTGGGAATTGTTGGGGTACATGTCCGGGGTGCTGGCATTGTAGATGGTGGCCAGCACGATGCCGACTGCATTGAGCGCCAAAAACACAAACTGGACGAGGAGAGTATACCGAGACCGCGCAATGGAGAGCATTACGCCTAGCAAAGGATCAGCACTGCAGCGGTTGACAGATTCAGCGCTCCGGGCCGCACTCACCAACGGGAAGAACGAAGACCCATCCCAGGGTCATGAGCGCAATGTGGGCAACCATCAAGCCGGTAGGACCGCCATACTGGAAGTAGCTCACCGGCTCCGAGCTCGTGGAGTTGGATATGGATGGGATGGTCGGCCTCTCGACAGACGAATCCCCCATATCCATGTTCATGGCCGAAGCGCCCTCATCGTCACCGTGTGCGCTCGCAAGTGGCAGAAGCCCAAGCAGGACAAGACCTGCGAGGGTCAAGATCTGGCGGGAGATCCGGGGCATAGATCGTCGCTGGAAGGAGCTCTCTTGGGGGGAACGGAGGGTAGTGTAGCGAAGGTGGAAGATAGCGAAGCTTGCTTTTTAAGTTCTTTGTGTCTTTGTCTATGCCTGTTGTCCAAGTTCCAACTTTTGCAACGAGAGATCGAGGAGGGCGGTAATCACGGGAAGGCAATCTAGTTCGCAGGCAGAGAGAGAGAGGGAGATAGGTAGTGTGAGGATGTGCGAGCGAGCGAGAGCAAGCAAGGCCGAGTAGTAGCTAGAGCTCGAGCGAGAGATGACGGATGGGGAGGTGAGCTGCTGAGCAAGGTGACGAGGAGGGAGAGGTGATGGAGGTGATGGTATAGGTACGGTAGGGCAAAGGTACAAGAATATGCTATGGGTTAGTCGTCGGCGGGGGGGGGAGCTGGTGGGAGGCGTAGGTCATCGGAGTTCTTAAAGCATGACCAGTGCAGAACCACGAGGAGAGGAGGAGGGGAGGGCGAGAGAGGAAAAGCAAAAATCGACGAGCGGAGGGCGGAAATGACGTTTATAGCATGGGAAGTAAAAGGCCCAGCAGTTCAGTGACCGCGGGTGCCCGCTACGCTTCTCCCGTCATGGCCCATGGGCCCTGGCTGGGCCGATGTGGCCGAGCAGGGCCGTGTGTACATAGCAGGAAGATCCATATCCCGTCGTTGTTCAGCATTATTATTATTATTATGGTCCTGCTACTACTGTACGGTGCAAAAGCCAGGAGCAACAAGGCAGAATTACAATTGATATGACTGGTTGCAGGGGCAATTACGGTAATAGTAGAAAGAATAATAACGGGTCGATGCCACAACTCTAACAGCTTTACCTTCCTTAGCTCCCCTGGCCCCGTAGCCAGTCAGTTGTGCCCAGTGACCCGATCTCTCGCCATGAGTGGCATGATGAGAGTCGACCGACGGGCTTTGAAAAAGAGAGCAAGAAACCAGCCCGCGGCGATTCGATGCTTGGGGGAGATGGCCGCGAGACTTTCCGTTGTTGACATTGGGACGGTGTTGTAGGGGTTTTCCTCCGTCGCAGGCGCCAACTTTTTTCCAAGGGACCGAGACCACCGCGCGGGATGACGGAAGCCTCGCAGCTCTCTTGTGGCCGGCCGGGTTATGAGCACATATATGAGGATAACCTTCTCCCACCACCATATATCAGCCTATTATTACCCTATCATAATCTAATGGAAAACCAAATCCTTCTCATTGCCCTCGCCGATTCCATGGTCCGCGGATTAAATGCACGGCGAGCATTTTATTCCAGGTTATTGAAGGGACTACGCAGGACTACTCACGACTACTACCCACGACTTACCCACGACTACTGGGCTCTATACTCCGAAGGGTTACCCGCTCGTGTAAATAATTGCAGCCGTGCACGGGGGGGGCGCGCGAAAAGTCTTGGGGCCGAGCGAGAGAGACAAGGCTCAGACTGCAATAGATTGCTGACTGCAAGAATCCGCCGTCAACTGGGCACGGCCTATCGAGTTATCGACTGATCCTTGGGCCCATGTCGACTACATAAGGTATCTCTCGCATAATGAATCATGGTGCTGATTAATAATGACAGGAGGGATTGAGTTGCAGTCGATCAATCCTTCCCTCTCACCATGATCGCCTGGGTCACCTGGATCACCTGGCTCCCCGCGAGGCTGAACCCTCGCTGTGGCGCCAGGCTGCTGCTGCAAAGAGGGGCGGCTCGCAGGGATGTGGCGTCTTGGCGTCACACGCAATGCTTCCCCCTGATTGGCTGGATGGGTCACGCCCCTTGCCCTTCCCGGCATTCTCGGATATCACGGATTCACGGGCAGACGACGTCGGTGGTCAGTCGAGGACTCGAGGTCGGACTTGTACGTACAGGGCAGCTCTGTCGACTGGACCCTTCCTTCCGAATGCCCTCATTCATTCTTCCAGTGCTTCCACCGCCGTCTCCAGCCTTCCACTACTCCTTCCCCTCACCCCAACTTTGCCCATATGGCATATGCACCCGTACAGAGGAAAGGTATCTTCCCCGTCACCCGGTGCGGCGCGGGCCCATCATCCATCATCCATCATCGATCGGGATGTGGGAACGAATGAGGGCCTCCGCACGGCGCATCGAATGATGGATCGCATGATGGATCATGGATCCGCCCGCTGCTGCAAATCATCTCCTCTTTCCTCGCTTGCTTTTCTCTTTTTTTCTTTCTCTCTCGCTCTCGTTTCTCCGGCTTGGTGGTCGGGGATTTTCGTGGCCTTGGCCTCTGTACTATAGTCTGTCTGTCTGTAGTAACGGGAGTGATAGTCGGGCCTAGGCATACCACTGCACTTTTCCATAGTCCTCGCAGTATCATGGTCTATGCTCTCTTGGCCTCTTTCCTCTCTTTCCTCTCTTTCCCTTTCTCCATATATGCACCTCTATATGTCTTAAGCGTTGTCGTCTGTACGTACACCGCGGGCACGGCGGCACCATGACGATGATAAATGCTGAAGCCACTGCCGGGATGGCAGATAGATGCACACGAACCCCATGCTGTGCCCATGCTGTGCCCATGCTGTGTGCTCTCGGCAGCCTGAGCGGAGGTATGCCCGTATGGCGTATCACCGTCGAGACAGAGTTTTGTGCTGCTCCCCGGCTATGGGCGTGCCGTGCGGTCGTTGGCCCGTGCCACCCTTCGTTGCCTTGCCGTGGGATCACGCCCTTGATGCGCCACACCCATCGCTCGTTCGCACTATCTTTGCATCTGGGATTTCAGCCTCAGGCCGGAATACTCTGTAGCCTGCGCAGTTCCCGGCAGGCGACTGGACTCTGGAGTACGTCCACACCGCGGACTCTGTACCACCGCGGGATCATCGATCAGCTGTCGCCGTGTCGCCTCACCGCTGCAGACTCCAGACTGCAGAAGCCCGGCACCTCTCCCCCCATCCACTACTACATCTTGGCATTCGTGGATTCTGTGGACACTTGATTCTCGCACGTCCATCACCACAGCGACCAGCCCGATGCATCCCGAGTGCAGTCAGTAGTACACTTGGCAGCCTGACTCCGCAGTGTCGCACCCACTGCCGCAGTGCCGGTCACGCTCACGAGGCCGCAGCAGAGCCTCCCAAATCCGGCAATTGCCAGGCCGCCTCGCTTCACCGCCGCTCTCCTCCCCGCGCTCCCACTCTCGCGCTGCGTGGCGCGTGGTTCATGTAACACAACTACTGCGGTACATGGCATACCATATGCGTTGTCTATTCATGTACAATGTACAGACGTCGAGCTGGAAGCCATGCCTTGCTACTACACACTCCAGCAACAGGAAGCCAAGTAGCCTCAGCCTGTACATACAGTCTGTATGTGTATAGATAGAGAATGGTAGTTGGCCTTCTCGTCCACTCCTCCCCTTTTCTCACTCTTCCCACCCTCCCCTCTCATCGGCGCATTTCTTTCCATTTTCGATTCCCGTCCCAAACAGGTCATATCCCCCGAACGTGCTTCAGATCATCAGATGCAAAGGAAGACACTCTATCTTGCAGACAGGACCCACTGGTGGGGGCTCTTTGTCCAACGGCGGGCTTCTCATGAGGCTGTCCTGGAGTAACGCCGGTATTGTATGCGTTTGTAGCCTTCCCTACCTCCCCATCACCAGCAGTTTGCTCTGTTCCAGTGGAAATCCCATCGACGCACCTTGCCCCAGATTCCCGTTTCCGAAGAAAGCTTGAGCACCGTAGTAGGCAGCTCCTTGATTATAGATATAGGTCATATGCAGATTCCATCTCCCTAGCATATCACTCAAGCCTCCATTTTATCCGGTTTCTCGACCCGGCCATCAAGACTTTCTGTGTTTGTGACTATAAATTATCAGAGCCTCCTCGGAAATTTGATCCTAGAGTCTACATTTTCAAGGGCAATCAAGTAAAGCCAGTCGTCCACGCGCCGTTCCAGGGCTTGCCCATTCTTCATCAGACGCGCCAAAACCTCTGGACTGGCATAGTTCACAGTACGAACCAGCGCTTAGAGATCCATGTAAAGTCTTACTGGGCTGGTTTGGCTTGGAAAGGAGGCACTGTCTCTGGAAATTCGCCGTCACGGTCCGATGGCGTGTATGATTATGAACAATGTTGTAAGTCAGACTGGTGTGGGCAGCTCGCCTGCTTTCTATATCATTGAGCCTTTATGCCTGTATACACACCAAACCTACCTTACGCTTGCTATGGCCACAGCTATGCTTACGTACACGTGATGGTAAGTGTCTGAGGGTTTACTTTCTTGATAAGCCACGGCAAAGGACTCTTTCTGCTCTTTTGATGGGAGAACCCAGTCAAGACCACGGTTGACCTCTGGCTTTCAGGGAGTTTGGAAGGGACAGAACGAAGACCGTGGACCGGTAGGGCATTGCTTTCTAATCCGTGTTGATTTCACTGCACCCAGCCAACCACATCCTTACCAGCTTGTCGTACGCGGTTCTGCTTACCGTGATTACTAAGTTACTACATCCTCGAGACACGATGCTCTTGAAGCCTTAACGTGGGGAACTGCAGCATCAGCCTCGTGCCTTCTCCGAAGTCCCCAGTTGTCAATGGGGCAAGCCCAGCCATGCTTATACAGTACCTTAGCTGCAGACTGTTTAGGGTTGCAACTTAACAGTCGTACCCATATGCGGGACCCACTGGTAAGCGGCTGCAAAAAGAGGCTCAATGGAACCGAGACACTGCGGGGCTCGATATCTAGAACTGATTTGTAGGATCAAAGGCGCCTTTTACAGATCTGGCAGACTGGCACACATCAATCTTTTCCCGCAGTTCCACTGCGTAAGACTGCTAATCACTCGAAGAAAATTCCCGGCCGCAGGCTGGAAGTGGTGGTTCATATAGTTTCTACACATTACGTAGACCCGCGAGACCGGTAGCCTCGGATTGTAAGTCTGGTTCATACGGCTATCAAAGTCTCCAAACACTCCCACAGGGTATCTATATCAGGATCTGTGGAGACTGATCCCATAGGCAACATCACAACGCTGCACGATTCTTTACTCTCCAAGTCTCTGTCCTCGGATTTTCAACAACCTTATCCTCTTCCTCTAACTTTCGTAGGATTTGCATGACGCCACCGTTAGCGGGCAGGTGAAGGTTTTCCGGGACATCTTTGTAGATTATCTTGACGATTTCCATGGACGTCCACTCATCAACCTCGCCCTCACCCGCCTCGCGGCCTGGCGAAGACTTACATGATTTCAGCACTTGGATCACCTGATCCTCACGCTGCTTCCGATGCCGAATGTATTCTGCAATCTTGCTTGGGCCATCTGCAATCACTGCTCCATGTCCGGGATATGCCCGACCCCGGAAGGCTCCTCGCATCTTTTCCAAACTGTTCAGATAAGTCGCAAGGTCCTCGAAGACGGCGGTCCCGTGCCCGAGCACATTGTCTCCAGTGAACATCGCGTCTTCTTCCTCGAGAATGAATGCCATATGATCCTGAGCATGTCCCGGGGAAAATACAGCGCGTAATGAAGCTCCATCCACTTGGAACGTCTGCCCATCCGTTATGTTCAGCTGCCCCTCACTTGGACTATTCTTGTGTATCTTTGTCTCTGGGGAGATGCCAAGCAGATCTTTCTGCCCTCCAGTATGGTCGTGGTGCCAGTGCGTTAAGATTGCCTCACTAATGGTAGCATTCTCCTCCTTGAGGGTCTTCTGTACGGCCGAGATCCACGACGGCTTCCCCTCTCCCGTATCAATCAGTAAGCGGCGTGGTCCCGTCCCAACAATATATGTATTCGTTCCTGAGCGACCATCATGTCAGGCACGCGTGTGACGAGACCCAAGGCTGATCGATTACCTTGCAATGTGAACTAATGAGGGGTAGTTGTTAGCAAAGTATAGCGGAGATAGGCGGGCATATCTGGGAGAGTACCTTTCCTGGATTGCCTCCCAAAATGCGAATAACTCTTGAGCTAAGTCGCTCGATTTCAAGCAGTGGGACGAGCTGGGTCGCCATTGTTGCGATCAGCCTTGTTGTTGGAGGCATTGATGGGGGAGAGCAACCTATTGTACAGTACTATAAATATACGATATACCTTGTCCATGGGATAACCTCGGCAGGCTGAATAACCTGTACCAACCTGGACAACGATAGCAAAATACCGACAATTGTCTACTGATAAAATTCAACGACCTACCGGTAAGGTATAAAGTACAAAAGGCATACGAAATATGGGTTTTACATTCTAAGATCTGAAGGGAGGTCGTCAAACTTCGTTGAGGTACACAGGTACCGGAAACAGCACTTGTATCCGGTACATCGTACCAGTCCAAACCCCGAAGGCAAGACAGCTCAAAGGAGCTCCAGGAAGAGCTCCAAAACGAGGATCAATATGACTTCATCAGCACCAGTGACGCCGGCGTCACCAAAGCTCCTCAAAGTCAAGGACCCTCAACCCGGGGTCCCCGTGTTTGGCTGTGGTAAGTTCGACAAGAGCCCCTCAGCCTTGTGCTCTCTCCCCCTAACGGCCTCCATATAGAACATCTCCAACTCCTCCTGAGCTCGGGGCCCGTGGACCGGATGAGAAATACGATCAGTCACTACAAGAACTGCCTGCGTGTGATCTTTGACAATACCCCCATCGTGCCACAGACGTCCAAGACACCCAAGAATCAGCCATTCACGACCCTCACACCGAATTACCTGTGTCTGCAATGTACGACAACGACGACGGCACAGGATCGGCTCGCCCATGGGTCTGAAACCCTGCACCGCTTCTGTATGAGTTCTCCCGGGACTGGTGGGGATCCTAGCTGACCAATTCAGACGTCGAATCGCGAACCGGTGGGCTGTTCTGCCAAATGTGTGATGACTTTGTCTGGGATCCTACATTGGAGGAATTGAGGATGCGGAAGTTTGGGACGGGTTCATTTTCTGGTAAGTTGGAGTGTGTGGGATGCCAGGCAGTCCTACTCCCTTCTCCTCGCCCGCCTCCTATCGAGTAACATGCTGAAACCCTCTCTCTCGCAGCCCGTAAACGGAAGCACGACGAACTGTTCACCGATGCCTCGAAGGAGGACCCTAGATTCATCTCGACAAACACAACAGAAGCACCCTGCCGTGCCAGTGGGATCCGGGGTATATATAACATGGGGGCGACCTGCTACATGAACGTCATCCTCCAATGCCTGGTGCACAACCCGCTGCTCCGGAATTTCTACCTGGGGGATGGGCATCAGAGCGGAGAATGCGCCTACAAAAACTGCATGAGTTGCGCCATGGACGACATGTTCCAGGACTTCTACGCCCAGGAGACGACGACGGGATACTCAGCCTCCAACATCCTTGCCAGTTTCTGGCTCTCCAAGCGGAAGGCTTACGAGGAGTTGGCGAGTAACAAGGAGCAGGACGCCCATGAGTTCTTTCAGTTCCTTACGGAAGAACTCCATGAGATCAATGGTGGGGGGAGACCTGATGATAGTGAGGAGAACCAGCCCTCGAAGCGTACGAAGACTGCCAATGACACAGGCTGCAAATGTATCGTGCACCAAACGTTCTACGGCAAGTTGATGAGTACCATTACATGTCAGAACTGCGGAGACATCAACATATCCGTTGAGTCGTTTCTGGATCTGAGCTTGGGACTTGACGTCCTTTCGAAGAAGAAAAATCTCAAGGCTTCGAATCTGAGCTTGCAGCGATGTCTTGACGAGGAATACATCAGACCTGAGCGTTGCGAGCATATCTGCGAGAGATGCAGCGCCCACGAAGCCAAGAAGCAGTTGAGCATCAAGAGCTTGCCGAACGTGCTATGCATCCAGCTCAAGGTTAGTTACCGCATCCCGCATCAGGGACGATGGCCGCTAACAATCCCACGCAGCGTTTCAAGCAACAGAACAACGGCCTCGCCTCCAAGATCGATACCAAGGTCTCCTTTCCCCTGAAACTCGAGATGCTGCCCTACACCAATCGCGCCAGGAGTCACGACACGCGGCAGAACTTCGAACTGGCCCGCTCCTGCACGTACGATCTCCAGAGCGTCGTCGTACACGTGGGCAATCTCGAAACGGGTGAGATACGAAGAATTGGTCGAGTAGTAGAATTATACTGACTTTCCCCGTAGGCCACTACGTCTCCTATTCACGCGTCGGGAATCAGGTATGCTCCTCCCGCTCCCCCTGAACGATTTGGCATATCAGGCTTACATAGTACCAGTGGTTCAAATTCAACGATCACAACGTCACGCTCGCCTCCAAATCGCAGGTGCTCAACGAGCAAGCCTTTCTCCTCTTCTACGTCATCCAGTCTTTGGCATAGCGGCGGTGTTGTACAAAAGCATAGCATTCTGGGGTGGGGTTTTCGGATTCGGATTCGGATTCTAGGCGTTTTTGTTTGATTTTTCCTCTGCACCATACGTACATACATGTCTGTACTGTATGTATGTAACCTGTAACTGCTTACGTCCATACAACCTATACCCAAGCTTCCTTCATTCAAGCTCTCTCTCTCTCTCTCTCTCTCTCACTCACCCCTTGCCATCCCATCCCATCCCATGACACCACCCTATCCACAAGCTCACTCCGCCCCATCCTTCCTTCTCCATCCCCACAACTCACTCTCAAAATTCGCATAGCAGAAAAACTCATTACTGAGCCCCTTAGCATGGCGCGGCTCAAACGTAGTCGTCTCGATACCTGGCCCGCGGTATAGCGTGTGTACTAGCGTCTCCATGCGCTCGCCTGTACATACGATCAGGCGCTGTGCGGAAGAGCGCTCCCAGGTCTTGGAGAGCCAGCGTACTGTTAATGCGGCTAGGAGGAGGGGGTTAGTCAGTCAGGCAGGCTTTGGGAGGAGAGGCTGGGTGTATAGATGGAAAGATAAAAATAGGATGAAAATGCATCAATACATGAAGAAACTTGTGCCACGGATCACCGAACCATATGATATTGAAATAAAGAGAAAAGGGAAGGGGGGGGAAGTGCCCCGGGGAGGGGGGGGAGGGGAGATAAGATACCTTTCGTCTGACAATCCTCACTCAAAAACGGCGGATCACAAATTATCCGATCAGCACAACCCTTTAAACTCTCTATTTCCCCGCACAATAAATATACGTTAGCAGCTAGGTAGATATAGAGAGGGGGATAAGTCACCAGGGGAGGAATAGAGGAAGGGGGGGGGGGGGGGTGAACACGAACGGGGAAGGTTCAAAGGGGCT
This sequence comes from Amorphotheca resinae ATCC 22711, assembly GCF_003019875.1. NCBI lineage: Eukaryota > Fungi > Ascomycota > Leotiomycetes > Helotiales > Amorphothecaceae > Amorphotheca > Amorphotheca resinae. The sequence continues at coordinate 532,938 of NW_020194484.1, forward strand.
TTGAAATCGTAAAAGATGAACTCGGGAAAGATGGCGAACCGCTTGTCGTATTCGAGAAGAATGATCTTGGGGCTGTTGGTGCTTGATGCCTATGTAGGTAGGTAGGTGTTAGTTAGATGTTTGAGTTTGAGGTTGGGGAGCTGGGTAGGTGGATAGGTATGTGGTGCTTGTCTTTTCTGGATTCTTTTAGGGGGAGGGGGGGGGAGAATAGAGAGATGAGATGAGATGAAATGAAATGAACATACCAAGAGATTCTTCAACTGGATAAACACACTCGGCGCTGACACCACCACGATCGTTGATCCTGGGCCCGCATCCCTCAGAAGTTCCCGTGCCAGTGCAGTAGCCGTCTCATCTGAATACTATTCGATCTTCTCATCAGCCTTCTTCAAGAACCAACCAACCAACCAACCAACCAAAAAAGAAGAAAAGAAAAAAACATACCCAAAACTGACTCTCATTCCAATCCTCCGCAAACAGTTCCATACTCCACACCTTCTTCTCCTCCCTCTTCTCAGCCGCTTCCCTCAGCTCTTCAAACTGCTGCGCTCTCGCCTCGCGATCCGCGTAGAACTCTTGGAGCGCTGCGAGCGCCGCCCCGGAGAGGACGCTTTTGCGTGCTGTTGTTAGTCTAGGTCTGGGGAGCAGATGGGGAGGGGGAGCTCTTTACGGCTTGTCATCGTCATCGTCAGCGCCAGCGGCGGCCATCGTGAGGGTGATTGCAGGGGGAGGGGTGGTGGGGTGGATGAAGGGATTTTTGGTTGGTGTGTGGTGGGGTTAGGTAAAGGTAGGTTTGGGAAGGACGTGGAATATGTATGCCCTGGGGATCCAAGGAGAAGGGATGCTACGAAAGGAATGGAAAAGGCATCGAAGTAAGAATCCGGTGTCAGAATGTGTTATTCTACCTCAAGACTTCCAATTACTTAAGGTCGAGTTGTTAAAGATTGAGAATGTCACGTGCCGATACACGATTTCAATATCTGATTCCAAAACACAATACAAGAAGATTGGATTGACCTCCGTGGACAAAAAAAAAAGTTTTGACATATGTACAATTCCAACTAACTACCTGGATACATTCTCTAGACTGCCGTTTACTGGTCGTCAATAACGTGCAAGTACTTCTTCTCTTCCCTCTTCTCGCGCTCGGTTGCCGGAGGTAGATCGTAGAATGCTGCACTTCGGTATGCTTGCTAGACAGGTGTTAGACACAGCGAGGCTAATCAGAGGGAAGAACGACTTACCAAGTAGTGGAATGTCAGGTCGCTGAGCTCCGCCGGTTCCATTCCAAGATCCTTGAAGGTCTTGGCTGTGGGGTCAATCTTCTGGTCAATGAATTCCCGTTCGATCTCATCGGCGGAGAGCACTGGCCACCAAAGGGCCCTGTTCAATAAGTAGGCAGCTGGCTTGAGGATCACTTTGGGGAGGTTAATGTGACGGCGGTGCTTGACAATTTCCTTATCCACCAATTCAGCGATCTCTGCGGTGGAGTAGTTCTTGGGACCGTAGAGCTCGAAGGTTTGAGAGGCGGTATTGTCGTCTTGGAGCATCTTTTCCAGTGCCTCTCCGACGTCGATCGCCTACAATGGTTAGCAAGGAAATACGATATACCATGCATTCGTTACTTACGTGAACTGGCCAGTAACGCTCTTGCATCCAGTTAGAGGTAAAAATGTTCGTTACGCCAGCCAGACGATGTAGCAGCCGGTCCTCGAATCCAAACAGAGGTGCTGGTCTCACAATCGTTGTCTCCGGGAAAATGCTGCGAACCACAGCTTCACCTTGTGCCTGTTTCATAGCTCAGTAATTTGTTCCGGCATTTATGGAAAGGTGCCAACCTTTGTTCGGAAGAACTCCGACGGAGAGTTCAGGTCTGCGTTGTACGAGGAGACATGGATGAATCGATCAACGTCGTACTTTGCAACAGCCTCTGCGATACGTTCGGCTCCTTCCACATGAACATCCTCAAGATCAAAGTTCCTAGAGCCGTCAGCATCTTGCCCGATATGCTTGGCCCATCGACACGTACTTGGTGGGGTACATGCGCCCGACGAGGTTGTATACAACGTCGGAATGTCTCACGCTCTCTTCGAGGGATTGGGTGTTCCTAAGGTCATATTCCTAATTGGGAAATCAGCAGAATTCCCTCGAGTCGCGTTGTCTCCTCGTACCATGAATATCACTCTCCCTAAGTCTCCAGAGACCTTCAGATGTCGCTTTGCCATTTCCTCCCGGAATGGCACAATGACCGTACATCCTTGGCTAGCTATTCCATCCCCATGCAGTCAGTCCAATTGTCACCCAAATACAGCCCGAGAGACCTTACCAAGTCTGTTGACAATATAACGTCCCAGAAACCCAGTTGCTCCGAAGACCGTTACGGTATGTCCTAGTTTCGATCAGTCGCTTGTCGCGGTTCGCGGAACGGCCATGAATCACCTCCAAGAGAAGATCTGTCAGAGAACAAGTTAGCAGTAGCTCAATTGGATCATCCGCATCACTGACCTTCCACCTTGCGTCCGGATGATGGGCTTCCCAGTGCGGGTGATCGCGATATCCGAGATGTTCCTCAGAGGGGGATTGCTGCGGCCCGTCCGCATAGCAGCCCGGAGACTGATCATACTCGACGGACTGCAAGCCTTCTGCATGGCTGCGGCTCGACTCGTCTTCAATTGAGGGGGTGGAAGAGCAGGGTGAAGCTGCGATAATGTAGTGGTGCTTTTAAAGTAAGTAGCAATCGAGGTCGTTTGGCCGACCCATGTCACGGCGGTAGTGCAAGCGATGCTAGCGAATGCAGCAACTCAGCTCCAGCCCCAGGTAAACCGCGAGCCGCGAATCTTCAACTGCATCAACACAAAATCCAACCTCCGCGGCTTTTGTTCTTGTCCCAACCTGCTTCTTCCCCGTCTGATCTTTGCCCGGGTATCCAGGGCGGCCAGCTCCATAGAACCATCCTCTGGGCTTTCAGCACAATACGACCCGCCATGAATATCGACACGATCCCCGACTTCCTTGCAGAGCAACGGGATGCAGCGCCCGCAGACTTGCAACACTTCTTCATCTCATTCGAGGACCTCTGGGAGCGGAAGCTGTGGCACCAGTTGACAGATACCTTGATAGAGTTCTTCAACCATAGAGAGAGCGCCGGCCAGCGATTACCGCTCTACAAGACCTTCATTCTTACCTTCGCAGATAAGATCAACCAGCTGAAGCTTGTCACTCTTGCCTTGAGTGCCGCTACGCAATGCAGAGGTAATACTATCTCCTACCGCTGTTATACTATTGCTGACCCTGTAATAGACAGTCAAGAGCGGCTGTCTTTCCTCACCTCTGTGGCAAGCAAAGTCAACAACCCCAATTCACAAGATGCCTATGTCTACGCCACTGTTGCAGTAGCTACGGTAAAGCTGGAGTTAAAGGATCTGGAGGGCGCGCGCGTTGAATTAGACAAGTCAGAGAAGATTTTGGATAGGTTTGACTCTGTTGAGACTATCGTACACGCTGCATTCTACCGGGTGAACGCAGAATACTATCAGGTTCGTCCCCATGCAATAGCACCAGGACTCTACTAACGGCAATAGTCCAAACTTGAATTCGCTTCCTATTACAAAAATGCACTTCTCTACCTAGCGTGCATCGACCTGAACGATTTGACTCCTGCTGAACGGAAGAGTCGCGCTTATGACCTTAGCATCGCAGCTTTGGTTTCAGATACGATATACAATTTCGGAGAACTACTGCTACACCCCATCTTGGATTCTCTTGTGAATGAGGATGCATGGCTGCGTGATCTTCTTTTCGCCTTTAACCGTGGAGACTTGGCTGCATACGACGTTCTCGCTGGCCACATTTCCTCGAACCCACTCCTTGCAGAACATCGAGAAGGCTTGAGACAAAAGATCTACCTCGCTGCCCTTACCGAGGCGGTATTCCGAAGACCTCCCCATGACCGCGCCATGTCTTTCCGCACCATCGCCGAAGAGACTAAGGTCAGACCTGACGAGATTGAGCATTTGATTATGAAGGCGTTGAGCTTAGAATTGTTGAGGGGAAGCATTGACCAGGTCGATGAGATTGCGAGAATCAACTGGGTACAGCCCAAGGTTTTAGACATGAAGCAGATCGACAACATGCGTTTAAGGTTGCAGGAATGGGATTCAAGTGTCAACTCGCTGGGTCACTGGATTGAGTCGAAGGGTCAGGATGTTTGGGCGGCATAATTTAACTTGGCATGGCGTCTGGCTTGATAAAGATGCGAAATGGGATGTATTATAGATCTCTGAGAGCATGAGAAACCGACAGAGATACTCTGCATGTGCTGGTTTCAGGGCAATAATATGAGAAATGTTCGGATCCGAGAGCGAAGATCGTGAACCTTCCTTGTCTGTCTTCTAAGTTTGACAGCTTCAGACTTGCGGGCTATCAGGATGGTTAAGTGATTGAAAAATCGAGTTATGTCCAGTGAAGTTCTCGAAATGGGCATCGTTCGAGAGCTCGTTCTCGTTCTGCGTTTTGACTCCGCCGTAGCTCTGAGAGCCCATCAGGCTGTTCTCTAATCTACCAACGTTGCAAAAATTTGGAAGTGGTTTACTCCTCTTACATGGGTTTACTCAAGGAGACCTCTTGCTTTAAACTCGCTATTTATACATCCTAAATTACAGCTTTGCTTTCTTGCCCACGCTCATTCAATTTCGTAGTCTCTTCACGTGGCCTCCCAAACAGTAAAACCCCCCCGACAATCCAAGCAGGCCACCAAACACACCACACCACAACTTGCGTATTCATACCCCAGACATCCCACCCGTAGGCTGCCTGGGTCAGCACCTTTTCTATACTCAATCCCCAGGACCAGCTAGCTGCAACCAGCACCGCTGTAGGTGCGATCACACTTAGCACTAGCGCGAGGACTGCTTTGAGAACATAGCTTAGGGCGGAGGTTGAGGATGTGGGGTATATGTAGGTAAGAGGTGTGGCAAGAAGGCCGACTAGGAATGCTAAGGAGAAATTGAGGGTTGCGAGGGAGGAGAGAAAGAGCCCCAGGAGGAGGAGCGAGAAGGATTTTATGAGTTGATACTGCTGGGTTGTGGGGTTGAAGAGATGTGTTAGGGTGCGAGAGAGGATGTATGGCAGTGCATTGTTAGCCACTGCGAAAGATACGAACACTGGTGTGAGCATCTGGAGATGTTAGCTTTCACAGATGGATAGCGGTTTTAAGAGAGACCTACATTTTGAGGGGTGTGGTTGAAGATATAGAGAGGCAGTACGCCGAGGAACTGAGACCCAGCTACAACTGCCAGGGGGAGAAGGAGTTCTCTCTCCCTTACAGCCGAGCTTTCCTCGGCAGTAATGACTTTTGCATTCCCTTTTTGACTTGAGTTTAATTGCGAGGTTTTCTCCTCAGCCTCAACCGTGGAAGGTGTCTTCGAATTAGTTGATTGGGGGTAGCCACTCTTCACCCACAAAAAGATAGCCATGATGGTGAAATTGACAGCTACTAGCATAGCGCTGGGAAGATAAGTCCCAATGCTAACAAAGCGGTTTGCCTGCATAAGCAAGTAGAAGAAGAAGCTCTGGTGTAGATGCTCAAGCAGGTTATTCAGACTTCGAAAAGTGCTTTCAATGACCCTCCCCATCGCCATCTCGTCTTGCCAACCGTCGCCGAATGGCTGCAGAGTTATAGCGTCAACGTGATATGGGATAAAGCTACTATGTGGCCCTGAGGCATGTCCTAAACCTTGGTTCATCATACCTCGAAGCATCGTTTGTAGTCTGTCCTGGTAGCTATCTGAATGCTGCCACATCTGTTGTAGAGAGACTCCGATACCCATCTGACCGCTCGCAATAGATACTACGGTATTGAGAAGATCCAAGTTCGGAAGCTGGCCATTGATACCGTCGTAGGCAATGTGGAGAGAATGGAATCGATGATCGAACGGATAATCAATGACGATCGCACCTTGTAAGGCTCCGCTCTTAAGGGGCAACGAATCGATGGCAGGAGATTGGTGAGTATCATGGTATGCATCAACCCAGGCCTGCGGCCCCGCTGTGCTATCCGCTGTCACCAAGAAAATAATGTCTTTAGACCATAAAGACCAACCTGTCTTATATTAGTCCTGCACATCCCTGGAGGAAAGGGCCCCATACGTTTGAAGTACCGTGCCAGAGTCAGAATAAGAGGTATCCCGCTACGGTTAAGTTTCCCCTCCATATTCTTCCAGGCAGCAACAAGCACAATGGCTTCCGTGGCGTCTCCTCTCGGTGCATGGAGAATAGCATATATATTCTCCCCCGTGTATGTCTGGCCCGCAGATTTATACTCGTAGCTCTGTCGTGCAACCTTTAAACCGGAAGCTTTGAGAATTTCCTCCAATTTATCATTCACTCTATGCCACTCATCAGCCTCTCTCGGTCCCAAACAGCCATCTCACATACTCAATATTAGGCTTATCTTCCAATGCATCAATCTCGCGCTTGTAACCTCTGAACACATTCTGGTCGCTTCCGGCAAAATACGTATGGACCTGACCTGGCAGAAGGGCGTTTTCGGAGATGTATGTATTTCGTGAGTAGTTGTCCAAGGGCAAGACTAGAAGCCATGCAACCCCGATCAATACGCAAAGAAAGGACAGGTATGGGGGTAATTTGAGGATGTGCGGATTGCGCCGGAGGAGAACTCCTGAAGCTGCAGAAATAGATCAGAATCCGAGCAGTGTTTGCTGGGTATAAACTTACATAACAGGCTTGCCATGGCGGAGGTAACTAAAGGTGGTTTCGTGGTCTCAGCATTTTCAAGTACTGCTGTGAAGCGCGAGGTTATCAATGTTTATCAGAGAAGTAACCGAGGCGACTTCGTCGCGTCCCTGAGTGACTGAGTCTGTCGAAAAAGCGGATTGGAAGGACAACATTAGAAGCATAATATTAAAAATAAATAACTATTAACATTTTACAATCGAGGAACAAAATTCGTATTCCACCTCATTCTAGGGCCATGATCGAATGGCCCCTCACTCCACCCGAAGAGTCCCAAACGCCTATTCATGCAAGATTTTGTACAGGAGAAATGACATGATTCAATCCCCGGAATATCGTCAATTTTCATGGTCCTAATCGTTGCGAGCTCCCAACATAGCTCATGGCAATCGGACTTTCCACTGCCCCTGACAGGGTTGGGGTATTGCTGGGAAGTACCCCAAACCGCCCATATGTTTTTTGGTCAACAGACACATAGTGCGGCAGCCTTCCTAATAGATTCATCTTGCCTTCAATCCACCTAAGAATCTTCTCTGGTGGTGCGAGAAACTTGAGATACCCGAGCGCCCCTGGTGTGGTCAGCCCCTTTGTCCACTACTCTCCGAAAGGCAACTTACATCCATAACCAAAAAGGAGTCCACAGACATGGCCGAGAAAGCTGGTATTCGGGATCAGGAATGAAACAAATAGTACCAGTATAAGAGGCGTTGTCCAGGTGGGTATTTTATTATCACCAAGCATGAAATACGGGTTTGATTTGTATGTCTTGACGGCCTCCATCGCAAGCAGGGTGAACACCCAAATGCTAATCCACCGGTCAGAATTGCATCATTTCCATGTGATATCCCTTAAGAAATAATAAATGTAGTTCGTACCTGGCACCGAGGACTGTCGTGTTCATGTGTAAGATGCCCCTCTCAACAAATGTATATAACAGGGCCGGGATAGTGGATAAAGCTGGAATTCGCGTCAGTCTCTCTGCCAGCCAGGTACCAGTCTTTTTCAGCCATTGGATGACACTTACGACCGAGGAACAGGGCCAAAGTAGTCAAGGTTCCGTATTCTGCCTCGAATCTTTCCAATAACGGGGTCAAAGCAATAATATTCATGAATGCGTGGAAGAAGCCGGCATGAACCAGGGGGAAAGTATTCGTTCGATACACTGGAAAGCTCAAGGGCGTCAGCCATATATTCTCATAGAGGCGTAGAAATGCTGCAAGAAGTAAAGTACTAACTGGTGTTTAGACCAATTTCCATCGGTATTAAAGCCCCCCATTGCTGCACATCCCAGACTGACTGTATACTAAGAAGCCATAAAGCTACTATGACGAATATAATGGCGCGAGTGAACAAAGGGAGCCGGAAAATGTACGATCGCATTCGAGCCGCAGAAAACTGCGGTAGACTTGGAGCCATTCTGAAGGAGGAACGTCGACAGCTGCGGAGGTACGGTGGATAGGGGATCGTTAGAGGTAGGTTAAGCCACACAACGTAGAAATAAGCGGGATACAAGCGCTCTTTCTGTACTTTATTCGGTCGCAGAGTCGTCTCGCAACATTGTTGTCAAGGGAAGAATCGTGCTGGGTGAACGCGACAAGCAAAGGAGTTACAGTACCGAGTCCGAGAAAGTTATTCGTGAAGCTAGGTACGGTACAGTGTCTACCCAGGGAGTACGGGCCCATACCTACCTAGTATTCGCTTAATGAATCCAGTCAAAAGTTCGAGAGAATAATTGGAGGCTGAAATGGCAAGGCTGACACGATTTAGCCATTGGAATTAGCACCTTGACACATTCATCCATTGGAAGCAGTAGTATATGCGATCTAACCCTGACACAGACACAGAGACACCCATATAATTGCACAACGCTCGGTGGGCACAGACATGGAAAGAACATTGAATTTACAGCTAAAGAAACCCAACACCCCCAACTTCTAATTACACCCCTTAAGCATGTGCCTTGGCCATGGTGTTAAGGGCACTTCCGTTCTTGAACCACTCAATTTGTGGCTCGTTGTATGTGTGCGCCAGCTTGATATCAAAAGGCTCTCCGCCGCTCTTGGGGTGCACTCTCAGGGTCATTGGCTTGCCAACTGCCAGTTCAGTGCACATCAAGTCAACCTTGTCCTCGGGCTGAATCTTGTCGTAGTCTTCTGGGTTGATGAAAGTCAGAGGAAGCATGCCTTGCTTCTTCAAGTTAGTCTCGTGGATACGGGCAAAGCTTCGGGTGATGATCGCGAGACCACCAAGATGTCTGGGTTCCAGAGCGGCATGTTCTCTTGAGCTTCCCTCTCCGTAGTTCCAGTCACCAATGACAACCCACGGGATACCCTTCTTCTTGTAGTCTCTAGCAGTGGCTGGGACAGGGCCGTACTCTCCAGTGGTGCAGTTCTTGACCTTGTTGGCCTCACCGTTCTCGGAGTTGATAGCGCCAATCAACATGTTGTTAGAGATGTTGTCCAAGTGTCCACGGTACTTGAGCCATGGGCCAGCCATAGAGATGTGGTCGGTGGTGGTCTTACCCTTGGCCTTGATAAGAATAGGAATGCCCAATGCATCCTTTCCATCCCAAGGCTTGAAGGGCTCCAAAAGCTGAAGGCGGTCACTGGTTGGTGAGACAGCAACGGAGACGTTAGCACGCTCCTCCGGGGGTGCTTGGTAGGTGTCCTGTCCGGGGTCATATCCTCTCTCTGGCAGACCAGCTCCTGTTGGTGGAGACAGAAGGAATTCGTTTCCATCCTTGTCCTTGAGCTTGTCAGTCAGAGGGTTGAAGTGGAGGGAACCAGCGATGGTCATAGCGACGACGAGATCCGGGGAGGTGACGAAGGAGTGGGTAGCAGGGTTGGCATCGTTACGTCCAGTGAAGTTACGGTTGTAGGACGAGATGATGGAGTTGGCCTCACCCTTCTTGACATCCTTACGATCCCATTGACCAATGCAGGGACCGCATGCGTTAGCAAGAACCATGCCTCCGAACTCTTCGAGGGTCTTCAATTGACCGTCACGTTCGATGGTGGCACGAATTTGCTCGGAACCTGGGGTGACAGTGAACAGAGACTTGGCCTTGATGCCGTGGTTAAGAGCATCACGGGCGATGGAAGCAGCGCGGGACATGTCCTCATACGAAGAGTTTGTGCAAGAACCAATAAGACCGACCTTCAGCTCCTCGGGCCAGCCGTTGGCCTTGACAGCCTCGCTGAACTTGGAGATGGGGGTGGCGAGATCGGGAGTGAAGGGACCGTTGATGTGGGGCTCGAGTTCAGAGAGGTTGATCTCAATTAGTTGATCGTATTCGGCACCTTCATCTTGTCGAAGCTCCTTGGCATATGATCGTGCGAAGTCTCCGATCTCAGAGCGCTTGGTGGCTGCCAAGTAGTCGTACATACGGTCGTTGAAAGGGAAAAGAGATGTAGTGGCACCAATTTCGGCACCCATGTTACAGATAGTGCCCATACCAGTTGCAGAAATGGTCTCAGTACCTGGGCCGTGGTACTCGACAATGGCACCGGTTCCACCCTTGACGGTCAGAATTCCAGCTACCTTAAGAATAATATCTACATTGACAGTTAGTGCTGATGACGAAAAACAACAAATGGGCTCTTACCCTTTGGAGAAGTCCAGCCAGACAGTTCACCAGTAAGCTTGACACCGATCATCTTTGGTGCCTTCAACTCCCAGGGAAGGTTGGCCATGACGTCCACCGCATCAGCGCCACCAACACCAATGGCGCACATTCCAAGACCACCGGCATTGGGGGTGTGAGAGTCGGTACCGATCAGAAGACCACCGGGGAAAGCGTAGTTCTCGAGAAGGATTTGGTGGATGATACCAGAACCAGGCCTCCAGAATCCAATGTTGTACTTGGCGCAAGATGTAGAGAGGAAATCGTAGACTTCCTTGTTGATGTCGATAGCCCTGGTAAGATCCTTGGCGCCACCGGTCTGTGCCTCAATCAAATGATCACAGTGGACGGTGGTTGGGTTGGCGACAGAAGGCATGCCAGCAGACATGAACTGAAGAATGGCCATCTGAGCCGTGGCATCCTGACAAGCAACACGGTCGGGACGGAGCTTGAGGTATGAGACACCACGCTCGATCTCCTGGCCGTGAGGGTCGTCCAGATGCGAGTAGAGAATCTTCTCAGCATATGTCAAGGGACGGTTGAGTCTCTGGCGGACAATTGCCAGGTTCTCAGACATCTTCTTGTAGTTGATGAAGTTGTTTTTCTCGTGGTTGTTCTGCCTCACTTGCCTGTCGAGAGGAGAGTCTCCCACAGTAGCCATACGGCGCACGCCCATCTGGGCGGCTGCCCGCCGTGGAGCTGCACGGAGTAATTGTCGAGACGACAACATGGTGGGAAGGAGAGGAGTGGTGGATGAGGATTGTTGATGATGAGAAAAGAGGAAAGAAAGAGAGGAAGACGAGATGAGCCGAGCTTATCAGAGAGACGTTCGGTTGGCGGTTCACGGGCGCCGCAACTGCAAGCAAAGCTCCAAGCTCCAAGCAGCCAATGACGAACGACTGATTTGTCCGACAATGATGTCAAGGCAAAGATGGAATTCCGTATTGGCCGCAGACTTCACGCCTTTCTCGTGCCGAGGTTATGTGCTCTTGTATTCTTTTTATTTGTTTATTACCTGGAGGGTTATTTTTATTTTTTTAATTATTGTTCCGGGAATTGCCCCGTTCATCTGTGCATTGCTTGTAATCGACACATCTGCCCGCCAGGCCGGAAGATGCTGGCGCAGGGAGAAGGGGAGAACCGGCGAGCCGCAAGGGTGCAGAAGTCATGCGCGCCCCCCATTGGCCAGTCCCCTTCCCTATTGCCGACCTTTTTGCCTCTTTTTTTTCGTTTCGGCAACGCAGCGAAATCCGCAGCAGCCTCCTCTAGTCGGCCATCCATTCCTACGGAGCCTGTCCACGGTGTCGACTGAGCCGCAGCAGCTCCAGACAGCGATACTCTACCGTACTCCCCCCAACCACAATATCATAATGGGTATCCCCCAGAAGTCAACTAGGACGAAGACCCGGAGGAGAACAAGGCGCGTTCCCTGCCGTGGATCCTTGTCGGCTAGCTAACCTTTACCCAGAGATCTCGACCAAATCGCAGCAGATCTTCGCTCCCCCAAGCATCTCGAGCAACACAAGAGCACGAAGGCAGCGGAGGATCTTCCGGGCCTTGGGCAGTTTTACTGTATCGAATGTGCAAAATGGTTCGAGAGCGAGTATAGTCTGGTTGGCCACCGGAAAGGCAGCACGCACAAGAGAAGGTCAGATGAGAATGGTTAAATGGTAGGCCATGTCAACTGACAATCGCAATAGAGTCAAAGCGTTGAAGGATGAACCCTATACACAGAAGGAAGCCGAGGCAGCGATTGGGTTGAGGACGGATAATGGGCCTCGACAGGCGGCCAAGGACACTACAGAGGATGTGGAAGTGGAGATGAATGATGGAGTGGCAACTTGAAATCTCACGGCAATCCTCCACACGGATTTTCCTGCCCAAATGGTTGAATAGCTGCCGAATCTTGCCATCATTGCGGGAAGACAGATGAGTTACTGGGGGTATCTTCACTACCTTACACCACGGCCTCTTGCTCTTGCGAGACCGCTAGCACGAGTACCTCGGAGCCCACCACGAGCCGCTCCTCCTCTTCCTGCTGGCGCAATCCCACCGCGACTTGCGATGCGCGAAGCTGGAGCAGGTGTCGCAAACTTTGGAGTCGCTTTTGAGGAGGCGGGAGGATTGTCAACGAAGGATGTATCCGTTGTCCTACAAATATTAGCCATAAGAAATAAGACTATGTGGATCCTGATTCAGCTTACAAGAATGTTGTCTCTCCATCAATCTCGCCGTGAAACCTATCCGAATTTGTTGATCGGCCTGTAGGTAGGTATGAGCACAATTCCAGCTGCCTGGGAATATTAGACTTGCCCAATTGCTCCTCTTGTTCTCTCGCTCTCCGGAAAGAATCAGGAATTGGCGCCTAATTCTCGGTCAGTGGGACCTGTGAGTAGACAGGACTACTTACCTCCGGGAAGTCCACGCAAAAAGCATTCATATTCAACCCGTATAGAAAACTCGCAAAATTCTCGCTGAATCTAGCCAAACTCTCATGCATCAATTGCAGGTGCATGAAGTTCGCCTCCAGATCCGCCATTGAGTCAGATAACTCCGCAAAAGAGGGCTCAAAAGCTTCAAGAGGGACATCGCATGCGCCTCCTACGCTGGCCTTGCCCGACTCGCGCAGAGAGGAGCGCGAGGAGGGGCGTAGGGGAGTTGTTGGTCGCGAAATGGGTCTGCGACTGCCAGATGTAGAGCGCTTAATACTGCTGCCCGCTTGTGGGGTTGTGGAGGAGGACATGATGGCTGGTGAGGAAGGGGATCTTTGTGAATGGATAGGATGGGGGCTTGACTGAGGGATCCGGTCGACTTTTTGACTCTGATGCTGTGATGTTCGATGTTCAGATTCCAGGAGCACGCGACGCGATGCAGATTAGATAATAATCCTTGCTATAGTACCTACGTGTGCCTACCTAAGGTACAGTATACAGTATGGATGATGTACTTCGGCGCCTGAGGTAAATTGTGATAACGGTGTGAATTTGAGGTACTACTAGACTCCCATAATAATACCTGCTGATTCTTTTGGCCCGCAGTGCCCAAGTGAAGTACTGTACTGTAGGTACCTTGGGTAAGGTAAGGTACCTGAGGTGGGTAAGGTACCGTACCTAAGGTACCTAAGGCAAGTAGATGGCATCTTAGTAAGGAGGTAAACGATAGCGACGGGAGGGTGGAAGTACCCACGTTTCGTGACACTCGACACAGACAGTGGGAGATGGCAGATGGCGGATAGCAGATAGCAGATAGTATTGCTGCAGTACCTACAGTGCATATCAGTGTACATGTTCCATCTCCGTTGCTAGGTACCTTGTCTAAGGTATTTGTTGTACGAGCAAGGACGGCACGAGGCACTGCAAGCAAATCTTTCTTTCTGTACATCTTTCCCCACGGAACCTCCGGCAGACGGCCCACTGGGCGACGGGACTCAGGAACGTTTCCTCATTCGTACCCAAGGTACCCAGCTAGTATGTACAGGTACTACAGGTACTACAGGAGGGTGGGTGTGCTTAGTAGGGTTATGGGGGGTAATATTGACAAGAAATACTCGGTCTTCCTTGAGACAACAGCCCTCAGCCCCCTCCTCCACCTCCACCTCCACCTCTGCCTCTGCATCTGCATCTCCCCCCTTCGCTCTCTCCCTCCCCCCCTCTCTCTTTCTCTCTCTCTCCCCCCCTCTCTCTTTCTCTCGCTCTCTTCTCCTCCTCCTTCTCTCTCTTCCATGACCAGAGTCGCTCGTATTTTGAGGGACAAGTTACGCCGTCGGTTTGCGCCAGTCGTTCTACTGCGATCCGGAAAGCATCAACCCCCACAGTCACAGTACGCCGCTGATCACACGTCGTCCACGAGTTTATTCCCGCCTTTCGTTTTTTTTGATACTCAGCATCCGTTGAGATTATTCCACCCCCGAATAGCATACAATCCGGCGCGCTGCTCGAGAATCCCTGTTGCTTCCGGCGCAAGACCATTCTCCCGATTCGGCGGTCCGAGTAAGCAACCCGTGTCAAGGCCTTTGAGACGGGAATTCAGGATCCAAAGCTCGAGTCAATCCACCTATCTCCAGCAGAGCAGTTTAAGTTCTTGGGCTGTTGTCGTTCTCGCGGGTCTCATAAGCGGCCTAGTCTTTTACACGACTTCTCCCAGCAACGTTGAACGTTTGGAAGAGAAGGATTCCGCAGATTCTCGAAACCTCCTTAAAGGCCAAAGTAACGAGAATCGGCACAACATGGCAGTAGAATCTCTTCCAGGTCGGCCGGGGACGTTGACCCCAGCAGAGGAGGAGAAGCTGCGAGAACTGTGGATCGCAACACTTCAAGTCTTCGGTATATTGGATGCGCAGGAGGCTGCAGAACCCGCAAATGGCACCGCTAAAACAGACGCAAAGAAGTCAAAGAAGAAGAGGATGTCTCTTTTCCGCAGAGGGCATAAGGACGAGGACACGAGCTCCACAACATCAACTGAATCTGGTTCACGTGTACCCTCCGGTTCAGGCGATTCGGACGATAAATATGGGCAGACGAAAGAATTTCAAGAAGCGTTGGCAAATCTATCTCCAGAGGCAATCCGGGCGGCTTTCTGGAGCATGGTAAAGCATGATCATCCAGATGGTCTCCTTCTACGATTTCTAAGAGCGAGGAAGTGGGATGTCGAGAAAGCCTTGGTTATGATGGTCTCTACCATGAGGTGGAGGTCGGGTGAGATGCATGTAGATGACGATATTATGTTGAATGGAGAACTCGCTGCTGTCCTGGATGCAAATGGAACTGATCCCGAGAAAAAGAAAGCCGGGAATGACTTCATGTCACAAATGCGCATGGGGAAAAGCTTTTTGCACGGTTTGGATAAAGAAGGAAGACCTATGTGTTTCGTCCGAGTCCGTTTCCACAAGCAAGGGGAACAAGCCGAGGAGGCCCTGGAGAGATACACTGTCTTCGTGATTGAGTCTGCACGCCTGCTCTTGGCTCCTCCTGTTGACACAGCTGTACGTACATTCATATCCCGCAATGAGCTTTGGCTAATTCTTTTCCAGTGTGTTGTTTTTGATATGACTGGCTTTTCAATGGCCAACATGGTACGTTCTAGGTAACTCTTCGTGCTCGACGAGAATCTAACTGGATTCAGGACTATGCACCTTTAAAGTTCATAATAAAATGCTTCGAAGCAAACTACCCAGAAAGTCTCGGGGTTGTTCTAGTTCATAAAGCTCCATGGGTATTCCAAGGTAAGTCCTGTCTCGATAACTGGCATAGATGGGCGCTGATGAAACCTAGGTATCTGGAAGATTATCAAAGGTTGGCTCGATCCTGTAGTAGCCAGCAAGGTGCACTTCACAAACAGCAACCAAGAAATGGAGCAATTCGTCCCCGCGTCCAACATTATCAAAGAGCTCGACGGTGACGAAGATTGGGCATACAAATACATTGAGCCTGTACCAGGCGAAAATGACGCTATAAAGGACACCGAGACGAGGGACAAATTACTTGCTGAGCGCCAGAATCTCATTAAGGAATATGAAAATGTAACTCTGGATTGGATTCGCGGCAAGGAAACAAATCCGGAAATAATCAAGGCCACAAGAAATGAACTGGCCAATAAATTGAGGGACGATTATTGGAGACTCGATCCATTTATTCGTGCGAGGTCGTATTACGATCGTATTGGGATGATCAATCCTGGAGGACGGATCCAATTCTACCCTGGGAAGACACCCGCATCTCAGGGCCCGAGCTCAGCGACTCCTAACGGTGTTAAGCCCGTTGAGACCTCTGAGAATGATTTAGATTAGAAATCTGCAGTTATATGGAACTAAGAGATGAAGTAGGGGTTACTTCGACCTGGTGCTTGTCACAATATTTGTGATGTGTGGTGGCTGGCTGGCGTTAGGTATGCGTTGGGAACAAAAGATCTATGCATCAGAACCTCTGAAAACATTGACTTGGCACGGTAGAGCCCAGATCTCATATCGGCATACCTCTTGTTTTATGATCGGTTGACCTATTCTCGTAAGGCTTACCACTTTCGTGTCTTATGATACGTTTACATGAGCATTCATCAGCTTGGTGATAATACTATGCAACCATTTCGTCTCTTGCTTGTCATCGACCCCATACCTCCGTAGACAACTCCATCTTACATCTTCGACTTGATCTCCGCAAAAAGTTCCTTCAACTTGTCCATATCCGTCTTCTGTTGTGGCCATCCAATCGACAGCCCCTCTTCGGCGTTTGGTTTCGGAATCTACCTTGATCAGCATCTATGCACTCCAATCCTTCTCCGATGTTCTTACCATATGGAAATGTACCTGGAACCACGTTAACAATCATTTACCAATTGGCAGTACAGCAGGCTGAGAGAAACGTACGTGGTCAACCTCTTGGTGCGCAATTCGCCCATTATTTTGCAAGACGTTATAATTCTCTGCGCCGGTTGCTTTGACGAGCTTCTTCACTACTGGCTATACCGGATCTCAGCATACACTCTCTCTCTCTATGATGCCGCAAGAAGCATTGTATCGGGATGTACCAGTATCTCGCTCAATTGATCATCAGGTATATCGGTTAGCTTCGCGCCGTGGAACTTCGGGATCACAAGCTATTATCCAAATATTAGTCCCTCTTCGTATACTTCTCTGGCGAATGACAAGGGGCGGGGTACAAGCGTACAGCATGCCCTCTGCTCAGAGGGTTTATGTCGAGAAATGCGAAGACCTTCTCGGATTCGAAGAGCTTAAAGGATGGAATATCCCCTAGGTGTGAGATCTCAGTATGATTAGTTCGCAGGGAATAAGGTGAGGTAGATGATTACCTTTGACAATTTTGCAGAAGATACAAGCTGCTGCCATCTTGGTGACTTTGTATTTTGCGGCGAGAGAAATGTTGAAGGCTGCTGTAGTGAGGTATATACCTAATAGATAGAATAGATAGAGTAAAGGCGGGGTGGGGTCGTCGAGGGCCAGAAGAGCTCCTCGCGAGACCGGGAAAGAGCTCCGAGGCACGAGGATACGATGACGAGGACACTTTCTCTTGCAGCAAAGTCGAAATCTCGACTTTTGATCGCGATTTTCTGTCAGAATTAAAACAAAAGCCCTTACGCTTCTCAGGTTCCGGAAATAATTGCCTTTTTCTACGTGTGTGGAATGCTGTGTTGAGGGGGGCGAGGCAATCAAGTAATGCGGAAGCATGTATATATATTTAAATGATAGGTTTAATGGTTGGAGTGGGACAAGCTAGCTCAGAATTCATTTCTTGCCTTTTACCAGAGATGACCGTGGCTCATGCCCATAATACTCCATTCATCCAATCTTTGTAACCCTTCGATCTGATGATTCAGAATTTATTTTACTTTTTTTTATTATTTCTAACTCCATTTTGTGTTTTTTATGATTTTTTCGACTCTCTTAAGTGCTGTACCTGCTTACTTGTCTGGTACTGATTCTTTTTTTTTTGCAACTGGCCTGTTTTTTGCATCCTGGAAAATCAGCACGCAAGCGAGGCGACCACCAAAGCTGTCTTGAAACGACTTGGGCGTACTTGTGACTACCTACCTAGGTAGATAGGCATATTCGTATATTCCTACTATCAAGTAATAGATAATTCCAACGTCCATCTCAGGTTAACTTTTCGAAAAGCAATCCCAAAGCTCCAAATATTCAACTGTTCAACTGCTCAACATGACCACCTTCCGCAGCACGCCCCTCTTCGGCGGCGCTCTTATCGTCGACCTCCCCTCCTCCTTCGCCGACGTCAGGTATAGTCACTCTGGCTCCTTGTCCCTTTGACCCTTTGCCCCCCTCCCGACTAACAATACAAGTACCATTCGCCAAGTACCAGACAACCAAGAAGTCTACCTCGACAAGGATGGCTTCACAAGTATTATTTTCGATATCACAGAGCGAGTTGGCCTGCCTGGGAGCGGACCAGCCACCGATGGCGCAGCCTTGACAACGCACCTGGAAGATATTGTTGCTTCCGATATTGATACCGTCAAGGTATGGAGTACGAGCAATACGATGTATTCGAAGCTTCCGTAAGTCCTCTATTCCTCTCACCTCTTCTGGCCTCCAAGAAGAGGGGGTGCCATCACGTGCTTTATTCCCTTGCTCACACCGAAGCTAGAGAAGGAACACCGGCCTATACGTTGATCGCCACCCAAACACCTCCTCCAGATCCAGCGGCTCGGGATCTGACTCCAGACTTCACAGCTATAGTCTTGAACCTGATTCGGTTGGAGAAAGAGAGTACAGATATCCTAATCACCATCAATGTGCCGCATATCAAGGGCGAGTATAGCGAGGAGGAAGTCGATCTACAGGTTGGAAAGCAAGGAAAATTGATTAGTGATGCAGTGGATTATGCGGCGAGGATTTGGGAGACGTTTAAGATCAAAGATTGGGGTCTCTTTAATGAAGTATAAAGTGGTTGCCCTGTTTCTTTTTTTCTGTTTTGGGGGGAGGGGGTTGTGAGACGGGTGGATTGGAGATGCAAATCAAACGAAATATCAGGATAGGCTTTAGGACTTTGCTGAACGCATCTGGTGGCAACTCTATTGCCGGTTTGCGGGAGAGCATCGGCTACTGTGCCTAGGATGCCAGAATGAATGTCAGACACATGAATGAGACGTTGAGATTGGTATATTTCAGGCCCTGCCAGCTTTTCCAAATTCAGGAATCTGTCAAAGTAAGGAAGTTCAACTTCCTCGCAATAGAACTAGTGCCGTCATCCTCAGGAGAGCCCTCCTTGGAACTGGCATCTTCCTCGACGCTGATGCCTTCGAAGGATTGTCCATCATCCATTCCATTTGTCATCTTAGACGCTTTAAATTCCTGGTACTTCTTCCCCACCAAGCTCATAATCTCCTTCTGTGGGCTTCCCGGGTTCTCCTCCCTGAGCTTCTTCATATTATTCTTTACAAAGTTCTGGTACTCACTTATCTTGCTGCCAACTATCCTGGGTACAGGCTTGATCTGCACCAATTTACTCTTACAACTCCCACATTGGTGCCTCGAAGGGTCAATGCTTTTCGAATGTCTCTTGAATAGGATCCCGCAGTTCGTGCATTCCCAGATATATTTGTACTCGATAGCGTACGAATGCTTCGTCGTGACTTCTATACCCCTATGCCCGAAATGTGCCGAGCATTTCGAGGCCCAGGCCTTGAATTCCTTGCCGTGGGGGTTCGTTTTGATATTGCTGATCATGAAGTTTGCGAGATGGCAGAATTCATGCGCCATGACATTCAACAGACGGTGTTCGTCGTCGATCACTTTCTCCGCGAGTTCAATTGCGGCATGATGTCGATATGTTGGAGCAGGCCTGCCATCCGGCCCAGGAGTGTGACTTCGGATGGTCTCCCGCTTCCAATTCGCACGGCCTGCTGTAGTGTTGAGTTTCTTGCTCCAGATAATCTTCACTCCTCCAGTGGCCGCGGCCAATTTCGCAATCTGCCCATCAGTGATAGCGTCATCAAGCTCCACGAGAAATGACTCTGCAAGGTCATGCTTTCGTTGTGAGAAGGCCTTTTTGGCATCCCGTGCTATGCGATCTTGCTTGGTCGGGCTTTTCCTAGGCGAGGGGGCGGCACCCTCTGATGAAGAGTGATCCTGAAATAAGGGTTTTGGGGGTACCGTTGGGAGTTTTCGGGGAGAGAACTCATCGTTCCAGTCATTGATGACTTCTTGACTCCAGAAACTGTCCATGCTGGGTCGGTGAGGAGTAAGAGGGATGCGCTGGATTTTCTTGGGTGATACCAAGCCTGCTGGCTTGTGGCTGGGGCTTGGGGGTGGAGTTTTGAGACGGGGTTCTTTTGGAAGTTTGTGGAGCCTGTTCTGCGAGGGCGAGCTTTAGGAATATCAGTATCGAAGCATAGATGAGGTGGATCCAAACATACAATCGTAAGATAGCCGGGTCATCAAGGACGGACCCCAATTCAAGAATTGAATCCGTTATTTCTTCAGACTTCTGTCCGGCCTTTGGTGCATCCTGAGAAATATTCTTCCGACGCCCAATTCCAGGATCCCTCTCATCGAGGCTCATGACTTCATTCGCTGCCGGAACCTTGGCTGGCAGCTTCATGTTGCTATCCTTGACATCCAGCTTCAGCTTCCCCATCTTCAGGTCCAGCTCTCCGTATTCCTCCTCGACACTCTTTGCCAGTCTCTTCCCCTGGACAAGTCTTCTGGCAGACCTCGGCGGTAAATTTTCGACCACGGACTCGTCATCTTCCAGGCTCTCACTATCGCTGACCACAAAATCTGACATCCCATCACTGTCACCATCATATTCGGGTCCGAAATCGCTCTCTTCTTCCTCCCACTCCGCGTGGGGAACAGGGTCCGGTCTCTTCTCTACCACCACTCTCCTCCTTTCCCCAGCCTTGGAGCCGGTCACTTTTCCAGATGGTTTAGATGGTGCAGTTCTTATGTCTGTACTCGCTATCGGCCGTAGGAGAGGGTTGTCAGATATTGGCTTCAACACACGCTTTTTTGACTTCTTCGTCTCCCTCTCCAGAAGCTCAGCCTGTGCTCCCTTCCTCTCACACACATCTTTGGCAAGTCCTTCTCGTATGCTATTGGATGCTTTGGATTCACCGCCCAGTTTCGCGCTCCGCCTCGCAGCTTCCGTTGCTCTTGATTCGCGAGTCGTCGATATCGATGTGGTCTTTCGGCACGATGTCGATTTCGAAGACTTAAGGATATCTGCAAGATCGGGGAACTCCTCCTCGCTATCCTCTACTATCCTAGCCATGATTTACCTCGCGATAAAGTTGGAATCAGAAGGTTTTTTTACGGTGAGGTTCTGGCCGAGGTTGGTATTCTCTGGTTGCCCCAGCAACCGCTCGCAACTGTGCCTGAAGAGCTTAGATAACTAGGCTCGGTCAATAGCAACCTCGTTCGATTACCTATGTGGTATTAATGTAATAGTCGAGATGCTCTGATAAAGGTTGAAGGCATGTCTCCTACGACAGTAGAGTCATAAATCCCCGATATTCTCCTATATGGAGAGATCCTCCTCTACTAAGAGATGCTGACTTATCGATCTCTCTTGAACCTACAGTAGAGCATAAATCAGACGAAGCCCGATCTTCAATTTCTTGCCAATCAAAGCAACCTTGGAATTGGTCATAATTCTTTCAATTTGCACCTTTGCAGCCATTTTCAGTTACGCATTTTCCTATTCATTCAAAGGTACTATACAATGAGGACCCAATCCTCCATGATCATCGTTCGCACTTAGAAAGGCACCGGATAGGCCAACACGAGAGTAAGTAAAAGGAAGTACTGCTTTGTTCCAAGTGCCATGGCCCTTTCGTGCTTATCTAGCAGGTCTCTGATACCGGTAATACGAAGCCAAATCATAGCGCTTTCACAACAACGTCATAACCGCACCGGCCAAACCAGCAGTCAGAAGGTATGCACTGAACTGCAATAAACCCACACCCGACCGGGGGACAATAACACCAGCGGCACTATTCCTCGTGTTGGCTGAGGAGGCCGGTGAACCGCTCGAAGAATCGATACCAGTACGAGTGGACACCTGGCTGAGGAGAGATGAGCAAGATGAGCTTATTGATTCTGATTGTATCTTCGCATTCCCATTAAAATCACACGCTGCAGGCGCCTTCTGGTGGTTCTGGTAGTATTGATTCATTGCAAATGAAAGTTTAGAGTAAGCGTCACACATGGAGTAGGGACCGTAAATGCCGGTCGTCGCATTGGCGCCAAAACCATCGCAGGCACTACTGTCCAGGCCGCAGATAATGCTAAATAGCGTAGCTGTTTCGTTCCCGCTCAGGCCAGCGGTAGCTACACAAGAGAGAGACGACACCATGCAGCTGCACAAGTAGGAATTAGCAATTGGTGGAAGGTTACTCGAAGCTGACCAAGCAGCACCTGTCGCCGGGCAGGCTTGTGCAACGGTATTGGAAACGGTGTAGGCAGCTTCGGATGTTGAACTCGGGGTCGCAAGCGCCAGTTGTTTGGACAGAGCAGTGAAATCCGGGAGCTTGCTTGCAGTATTGCCCGAGACAGATACCAGACCTGTTTTGTCATGAACATGGAGTGCAACAAAATGGGGTTCCTTTAAAGAGCATACCATAGTCATTTGCTTCTTGGAAATACATGTAGACGATACCGCCGGACCATACACCAGTCATATCAGGACCGTAAATGGCGTGGACCTCCGTAAATTGACGGGGTTGAACAGTGTTGCATCCATATTCAGCGAAGAAAGCTGGGACAGAGTAATTTGTGAATTCAGCTGTTCTCTGATCATAGCCTGACTGCGTGTATGAAGAATCACCACACCAAGAATAGATGTTGTACCCCCAGAAATCGATAGCATCCGCTGGATCGTCGCCACAGTTGAAGTAGTGTGCAAGGTTAATGCGGATATTGGCGTCGTCGTTGGTTGCATAGCCTACACCAATATTTCGGTAGTTCTTGGCTTTGATATATGCCTTCATATCACGGACAGCAGCCTTCACAAAAGCGCTGGCATCTGTGTTGTTGACATCGTTCGAAACCTCGTTGCCCGCGAAAAACCCAAGGACATTGGTATAATTCGCAAGGGAGTCGATGACAGCAGTATAGTCTGCAAAGAGCTCGGTGTTCCATGTTGGATCATTTCGGTTGATCGAAGACGAAGGGTTCGATAAGTCCTGGAGAAGGTAGATTCCAGCATTCTGAAGCATACTCATGCAAGCAGAGTGGTCCAAAGATGCATCTATGGCATAAACACGGATAACGTTCGTACCCAGTTCTTGGAGGAGTGGGATATCACGAGCACATCCAGCCTCGTCAGCCAAAGGATCCGTGAAGGTTGAAGCTCCGGATGTTGCGCCGTTCGAGCTTACCTCTCGTTGGTATGCCACCCCCCGAATGAAGAACTGGGTTCCATTCTCGTAGAAAAAGTGAGATCCCTGGGAAGGCATCAGCACGCCAACTGGACTACACTGGAGCCGCTCCCGGCATACCTTGGTGATGATGGGAGGGAGGTCCGCAGTAGCTAGCTTTGCCCCAAAGAGAGCCGCGCTGGCGGTAGCTGCAGCGAATGAAGCAATCCTAGAGGTCCTCATGATGGTCGCTATAGAGTGTTGTTATCTGTATTGCGTTGGTTCTAATGACGATACGGAAGAATCTGAAGGGAAAAACATCGGTTGGTCTGTAGCTTTACAGTAAGGATAACCTCCAGATTCCACGTTCATGATCAAGTCGTACTTGCCGAGACAAGACGAATACAGTAGAAATAGGCTTTTAACGAGCAGGTCAACAAATTCTGACGCGACATCTTGAGAGAAGGGGAGATGGAGAGTGTGGGAACAGAGGAGATAAGAAAGGTTCGTAACAGGAGATAGGCAGAGGGAAGGGGAGGGAGGGGTGAGAAGGCCTTGAACTCTGTAGGTAGAGTAGCAGTAGGACAGTAGAACGCATATCATATAAACCAGCTCCATCAAACCTTGTATGCTACCAGCTATCGTGTCGCCCTTTAGCCCACAAAGGCCTGGAGCCAGAAAACCTGCCTCGAGAACAATCATCCTTCCTTACCTACCCAAGGTACCTAGGGTTCAACGGACAAGATAGAGGATCATCCATCATGCATCCGCAAAAGCACAGAGGCAGCGTGTACTGGAGCCAACGGAGTGGCCTATCCAAGGTACTTATTGCTGAAATGCTTGCCTAAGGCAAGTCAATTGGATGCCTTAGGAGGTATGCAAGTACAGTCTACACCGTATGTAAGGCCGTACCTTACTCGTAACATCTTGCCGCTTGTTCTTCATTTAGCTAAACAGCAATGAAAGGGTCAAGCACTGGAAGAAAAGGCGGTGGCAGGATATCCTCATGATGGCACGATATCTACGGACAGTACTAGGAGTTCCAAGGGATGTAGATAGGCACCTAGATACATCCACTATACTTTTCACGCCAAACTGGTCCGGTCCCTCGCGAGACGCGAGACGTCGATTTGACCGAGTGAGAAGAGTTGGATAGATCTACGTCTCTAAAACCCGTTACTTGAGAATCGAGGAATCGAGAGACTTACCGTACACTGTACTGCAATATTCGCAGTAGTCCATAGGGCCTAGAGCAGTAGCCAGGTACGTTGTATGTATTCGATATGTAGATTCGATAAGGATTAGGGGGTGATACGGTAGCATGTCCTAATAATAGACACGAGTAGGTAAGGCTACGACGCTACGTTTAATGTTGACGTTACCGGTGCCAAAAAGACGGTCGAGAGAGTCAAGAGTCAAGATGG
This sequence comes from Amorphotheca resinae ATCC 22711, assembly GCF_003019875.1. Taxonomy (NCBI): domain Eukaryota; kingdom Fungi; phylum Ascomycota; class Leotiomycetes; order Helotiales; family Amorphothecaceae; genus Amorphotheca; species Amorphotheca resinae. The sequence goes on from NW_020194484.1 coordinate 557,565, forward strand.
CTGTACGATTACAAGGATAAGAGCCCCTGAACTACTACGGTATGTAACTAAAGTGGCGGTCTTGACTACGGGATTCCATAAGGTAGAACCGGATACACATTACAACCACATCCTCTGCCCTGTGTACCCTACTATACGCCCTTTCGCTTTTGCTTGCTCATGAATGTGAGGACAGCTATGTCTTTGAAAGAAGGGAAGGAAGACGTAGTACTCTGCACAGTACAAGACTCCTTCTGTATACAGTACGTGATAATATCTGCTGACTGCTCTGTACTTGATCCAACTCTGCTTCCTGCGTAATCCCCGGTCCCCGCGCCCTACTCCGTAGTCCTTCTCCTGACCGGCCGTGTTAAACAGTCGTCAGAGAGTCGAACCTCAGCCATCCGATAGGTTTAGCACCGTGAAGGGTGCACTGTATGCATCCGCGGGCGGCTTTGAAGCTCCTCTCCTAAGGTATCATCTACCTTACGGAGTACTTGTATGTTACACTTATACAGTCGGTAGATGTACAGTAGACAATGGACAGTACCTACCTATGCTTTGCCTCCATCCACTTCGTAATTAACAATACCTAGGTAATTATCGATCCCGTCACGGCGTCACCCAGCGCTCCATAGTGCTCCAGCCTCCAGTGCCTCCACTCAGGTAAGTCCAAGTCTCCAAGAGCACAAGTTGCACAACCAACCTGAGGACCTAAAGGCTAAGGTACTCCGTATATAGTCCAAGTCCACCCGCCGCCCCTCTCCCCCTGCCGGCGCCAGACCCGGTTGGGGCCGGACTGGCTCCATGATCGGATTGATTCCTAAGCGGGAGCCCGGGGGCTGGACGAAGCCCACAGAGTTGTAGGACCTATCGTGGTATGTCTTGGTGTGTCTTGGTGTGTCTTGGTGTGTCTTGGTGTGTCTTGGTGTGTCTTGGTGTGTCTTGGTAGGTTTTGGTCAGTTTTGGTAAGGGGCTGGTTGGGACCGTTAGAGCCTTGATCCGCCGTGTCTCGAGTCGGAGTCTCGCACTCCGTCCAGGGGAGAGGCAATTCTCCCCGTGCTGTACCTGGAACTGCGCCTGTGGCTGTCGCGGTCAATCGCCATGGGCCTCCGTAGTGGAGCGTCCTGTCCGAAACAGCCAGATGTGCGTCGGGAGCAGATAGGCCGGCATGGCAGGGAAGAAACAGGGAACATTGGCCATGGAGCAATAATGCGTGGCCAATCGAGGCCATCCGAGGCCCAGCTTGGTCGGGTCCAGCGTGTAATAATAATAACCAGGGAAGAGAAGGGAGGAGAAGGGAGCAGGGGGGAGCAGGGAGAGCAGGGGGGAGAGGCTGAGCACGGAGGCCGGTGGCAGATAAAAAGGGGCCGGGGGGGGGGGAACGCAGCAGGATTTTGGATATTCTGGATGCATATCCTTTCTCCCTTCATCCCTAATCTCTCGCTCGCTCGCTCACTCCTTCGCTCCCTCTCTCTCCCTCATCCTCCCCCCCCCCCTCCGCTCATCCAGCATTCCTTCGACCTTGGCCAGCCAGAGCCATCATAATCTCCCCCTTTTTCCTTCAGTCTCGCGCTGTTGTACGGTCGTTGATCATTCCCACACTCGTTTGACGTGGAGTTTTGTGTTTGAGTTTCGAAGTTGCGAGTTTTGACGGCCGCTCGCTGTTCTTGCATTCACCGGAGAGAAGGGGCCCTGGCCACCCCAACACACTTCAACACCCAGCCTCCCCTCCCGCCCAGACCCAAACCAGAACCAGAACCAGAATCAGGACCAGAGCCAAAATCTCCTCCTTCTTTTCCATCTACATCCCACCACCCCTTATCCACGTCGCCCTCTTCGTGACGGGTGGCATCACGACTCGTTCAATCGCAGGCTCATCGGGAACCAACCGCCTGTTTTCTCCCCTTGCTTCGTCCCCAGATTCTTCTTCTACAGATTTTGTTTACCTACCACGATCGTTACGAATATCAATTTACAGCTTCACGGATCCCGTCTCTTACATCCTCCAACAGTCAAATCACACCGCGGCCCGTCCCTCTTCCAATGTGCCTATAATCGTGAGTCTCAGCTTCTTTACTCGCTCCCCGCGTGACGAGGAACAGTCTGCCTCTGCCTCCCTCGCTACGTCCAAGAACAATACAATTCAATTCAGACGTCGGGAAGGGCTGCTTTCTCGCCCTGGTTCCCTAGTCACTTGCGGCCCTTTCTTACCTCGCCTCCAATCCATTACTGACCTCGTCTTTGCAGGCGGTGCTGTCGGAACTTAATCATGTCGGGGCAGCCACAACAGGCCCATTACGATGATGGCTACGGCCATCATCAACAGGGCAACACAGACTCGTATTATCAGGACGAGCAAGCCCAGCCCTACTATGACCACAATGGTGGGTATGCAGACCCAGGCCATGGTCACCAAGGTGGAGATGGATACTATGACGAATCGTATGTTTGTTTTCCTGGCATCGACAAGGGACGAGAAAGCTGACAGGTGCGATAGTGGTTATTACAACGCCGATGCCAGCAACCCTTACCAACATGAAGGAGGCTATTACGATGGCGGGGAGCATGGCCAGTACCAGGATGAGTACTATAATGATCAATATTACGACCAAGGAGCGCCTGCTGCGGGCCACCAAGGCCAGGGCTACCCGCCACAAGGGAAGCGTCGAGGTGAGTCGGAAGAAGACTCGGAAACCTTCAGCGACTTCACAATGCGATCGGACATGGCTCGAGCCACCGACATGGATTATTACGGCCGTGGGGACGAACGCTACAACAGCTACAACGAGAGCCAGATGGGCGGGCAGGGTTACCGTCCTCCGTCATCCCAGATCTCCTACGGCGGCAACAGATCCTCCGGAGCTTCAACCCCGAACTACGGCATGGACTACAATAACGTGCTCCCCGCTGGGCAACGTTCTCGGGAGCCGTACCCGGCTTGGACCTCCGATGCGCAGATCCCTCTGTCGAAGGAGGAGGTCGAGGATATCTTCTTGGATCTCACCGCCAAGTTTGGGTTCCAGCGTGACAGCATGCGCAACATGTACGATCATTTCATGACGCTCTTGGACTCGCGCGCTTCTCGGATGACGCCCAACCAGGCCCTGCTCTCTCTGCACGCCGACTACATTGGGGGAGACAATGCCAACTACCGGAAGTGGTACTTCGCAGCTCACCTGGACTTGGACGACGCAGTAGGGTTTGCCAACATGAAACTAGGTAAAGCAAGCCGTCGGACTCGGAAGGCCCGTAAGGCCGCCAAGAAGAAGGCTGGTGAGACGGACCCGCAGAACGAGAACGAGATGCTGGAGGAACTGGAAGGTGACAACAGTCTCGAGGCAGCCGAATACAGATGGAAGACACGCATGAATAGGATGTCCCAACACGACCGCGTCCGGCAGATTGCCCTCTACCTTCTCTGCTGGGGAGAGGCCAACCAAGTGCGCTTCATGCCCGAATGTCTCTGCTTCATCTTCAAGTGCGCCGATGACTATCTCAATTCGCCAGCGTGCCAGAATCTGGTAGAGCCGGTGGAGGAGTTTACCTACCTCAACAACGTGATAACCCCCCTCTACCAGTACTGCCGAGACCAAGGTTACGAGATCCAAGATGGGAAGTATGTTCGTCGTGAGAGGGACCACAACAAAATCATCGGTTATGATGACTGCAATCAGCTCTTCTGGTACCCAGAGGGCATCGAGCGCATTGTTATGGAAGATAAGTCCCGATTGGTGGATCTACCACCGGCCGAGCGGTTCCTGAAGCTCAAGGATGTCAACTGGAACAAGGTCTTTTTCAAAACATACAGGGAAACTCGCTCCTGGCTTCACATGCTGGTCAATTTCAACCGGATCTGGATCATCCACATCACGGCTTTCTGGTTCTTTACTGCTAAAAACTCCCCCACCATTCTGGTCAAGAACTACAAGCAGGAGGAAAATAACATGCCTCCTGGTTCTGCCCAATGGTCCGCCGTGGGCTTGGGTGGAACAGTTGCATGCATCATCATGGTCGCAGCTACCATTACGGAATGGAGCTATGTTCCCCGCAAGTGGGCTGGAGCGCAGCATCTCACGAAGAGGCTCCTCTTCCTCATCGGTATGCTGATCCTCAACGTGGCCCCGAGTGTCTACATCTTCCTTGTCAAGGGTACGCAGAAGAAAAAGCTTGCTCTGGTCCTCGGCGTCGTACAATTCTTGATCGCCCTAGCCTCCTTCTTCTTCTTCTCCATCATGCCTCTGGGCGGACTGTTCGGGAGCTATCTGACCAGGGATTCGAGACGATATGTTGCCAGCCAGACGTTTACCGCAAGTTACCCGCGCCTCAAGGGTAACGACATGTGGATGTCCTATGGGCTCTGGATCTGTGTCTTTGCTGCCAAGCTTGCCGAGTCATACTTCTTCTTGACCTTGTCTTTCCGGGACCCTATCCGGTACCTTTCGTCAATGCACCTCGCCCATTGTCCTGGTGATAACATAATCGGGCCGCAGCTGTGCAGAGTGCAGCCTAAGATCCTCCTGGGGTTAATGTTCTTCACAGACCTGTGTCTCTTCTTCCTGGATACGTTCCTCTGGTACATCATCATGAACGTCATCTACTCCGTCGCGCGGTCCTTCTACCTGGGTGTTTCCATCTGGACCCCATGGAGAAATATCTTCTCGCGTCTTCCCAAGCGTATCTACTCGAAGATCCTTGCGACAACCGACATGGAGATCAAGTACAAGCCGAAGGTCCTCATCTCTCAGATTTGGAATGCAATCGTCATCTCTATGTACCGGGAGCATCTCCTGGCCATTGACCATGTGCAGAAGTTGCTCTACCACCAGGTCCCCTCAGAGCAGGAGGGCAAGCGTACTCTTCGAGCCCCGACGTTCTTTGTCTCACAGGAAGACCACTCGTTCAAGACCGAGTTCTTCCCAAGCCAGAGCGAGGCTGAAAGGCGTATCTCCTTCTTCGCTCAATCTCTCTCGACGCCAATCCCGGAACCATTGCCTGTGGATAATATGCCCACCTTCACCGTCATGATCCCGCACTATAGTGAGAAGATTCTGCTCTCTCTTCGCGAGATCATCCGGGAGGACGATCCTTACTCCCGCGTGACTCTTCTGGAATATTTGAAGCAGCTCCACCCCCACGAGTGGGATTGCTTTGTCAAGGATACTAAGATTCTTGCCGATGAGACCTCTCAGTTCAACGGAGATTATGACAAGAACGAGAAGGATACGGCGAAGAGCAAGATCGATGACCTCCCATTCTACTGTATTGGTTTCAAGTCTGCTGCACCCGAGTACACCCTCCGCACCCGGATCTGGGCATCTCTGCGATCCCAGACCCTCTACCGCACGATCTCTGGTTTCATGAACTACAGCCGGGCTATCAAACTACTCTACCGTGTTGAAAATCCAGAAGTGGTTCAGATGTTTGGTGGTAATTCTGATAAGCTCGAACGGGAGTTGGAACGCATGGCGCGTCGCAAGTTCAAGCTAGTCGTATCCATGCAGCGCTACGCCAAATTCAAGAAGGAGGAGATGGAGAATACCGAGTTCTTGCTCCGTGCGTATCCGGACCTTCAGATCGCCTATCTGGATGAAGAAGCACCTCTGGCGGAGGGTGAAGAGCCCCGCCTCTACTCTGCGCTGATCGATGGTCATTCCGAAATCATGGAGAACGGCATGCGCCGACCCAAGTTCCGGGTCCAACTATCTGGCAATCCCATCCTTGGGGACGGCAAGTCCGACAACCAGAACCACGCTATCATCTTTTACCGTGGTGAGTATATTCAGCTCATTGATGCCAACCAGGACAACTATCTGGAGGAGTGCCTCAAGATCCGGAGTGTCCTCGCTGAGTTCGAAGAAATGACCACGGACAACGTCTCGCCATATACTCCCGGTTTTGAGAATCCAAACCCCAATCCGGTCGCAATCTTGGGGGCCCGTGAATACATTTTCTCGGAGAACATCGGTATCCTTGGTGACGTTGCGGCCGGGAAAGAACAGACATTCGGAACGCTCTTCGCTCGTACTCTCGCCTCAATTGGTGGCAAGCTCCACTATGGCCATCCTGATTTCCTCAATGGCATTTTCATGACCACGCGAGGGGGCGTTTCGAAGGCTCAGAAAGGTCTTCATCTTAACGAGGATATCTATGCTGGTATGACGGCGCTCTGTCGCGGCGGCCGCATAAAGCATTGCGAGTACTACCAGTGTGGCAAGGGTCGTGACCTGGGATTTGGATCCATCCTGAACTTCACGACGAAGATCGGGACCGGTATGGGTGAGCAAATGCTCTCCCGAGAATACTATTACTTGGGGACACAGCTACCTTTGGATCGCTTCTTGTCATTCTACTACGCGCATCCTGGCTTCCATCTGAACAACATGTTCATCATGCTGTCGGTGCAGATGTTCATGCTCTGCCTGATCAACCTTGGGGCCCTTCGTAACCAGACCATCCTCTGCGACTACAACAAGAATAAGCCAATCACGGATCCCCTCTTCCCAACTGGCTGTGCCAATCTCACGCCTGTTACCGACTGGGTTTACCGTTGCATCATCTCCATCTTCATCGTTTTCTTCATCTCCTTTGTACCCCTGGTGGTGCAAGAGTTGACCGAGCGAGGATTCTGGCGCGCTGCTACCCGTCTTGGGAAGCAGTTCCTCTCTCTGTCGCCCTTCTTTGAGGTCTTCGTCTGCCAGATTTATGCGAACTCTGTTCAGCAGGATTTGTCATTCGGCGGTGCTAGGTATATTGGAACGGGCAGAGGTTTTGCAACAGCCCGTATCCCGTTCGGTGTCCTGTACTCGCGTTTTGCTGGCCCCTCGATCTACCTTGGTGCTCGCTCGCTCATGATGCTGCTCTTCGCCACGCTCACAGTCTGGCAGGCCGCCCTCATTTACTTCTGGATAACGCTGCTGGCCATGTGCGTGTCTCCGTTCATTTACAATCCCCATCAGTTCGCCTGGGATGACTTTTTCATCGATTACCGTGATTTCCTCCGCTGGCTGTCCCGTGGTAACTCGCGGTCACACTCCTCATCCTGGATCGCCTTCTGTCGCCTGTCCAGAACGAGGATTACCGGTTACAAGCGAAAGGCTCTGGGAGATCCATCTTCAAAAATGTCTGGTGATGTACCGCGTGCTTCGTTCACGAACCTCTTTTTCGGTGAAATATTCGGTCCTCTTTTCATGGTTGCCGCCACCTTGGTCCCGTATATATTCATCAACTCGCAAGTCGGTGTGATCCCGGAGAACCAGCCTGATCCTAGCAAGCCGATCGTGCCCACGAACGCGTTGATCCGTCTTGCTATTGTTGCCTTTGCCCCTATCGCAATCAACGCGGGTGTCCTGGGTGCCTTCTTCGGCATGGCCTGCTGCATGGGCCCCCTCTTCGGTATGTGCTGCAAGAGGTTTGGTGCCGTTCTCGCCGCCATTGCGCATGGGATCGCTGTCATTGTCCTCATCGTCTTCTTCGAGGTCATGTTCTTCCTGGAGGGCTTTGTCTTTGCCAAGGCATTGCTAGGGATGATTGCTGCTACCGCTGTTCAGAGATTCGTCTACAAGCTCATCATTTCACTGGCGCTGACGAGAGAGTTCAAGTCGGACACGTCCAATATTGCGTTCTGGACTGGCAAATGGTACTCAATGGGTTGGCATTCCATGTCCCAGCCTGGCCGAGAGTTCCTGTGTAAGATCACGGAGCTCGGAATGTTCGCTGGTGATTTTGTGCTTGGGCATATGATCCTCTTCGTCATGCTCCCCGTAATTGCTATCCCTCACGTCGACAAGATTCATTCTGTGATGCTGTTCTGGCTTCGTCCCAGGTATGTGGATCAGCGCCAGGTCCTGTCAATCATCCTTTTGCTAACTGAACTAACTAGCCGTCAAATCCGCCCCCCAATATACTCCATGAAGCAATCGAAGCTTAGAAAGAGACGTGTCTGGCGATATGCTGTCCTCTATTTCGTCCTGCTTATCATCGCCCTGGTTCTCATCGTAGGGCCTTGTGTGGCTGGCAGCAAGATTCTAAGCCCGAGTTTAGAATCCAGTATCCCCCAGAAACTCTTCCAACCCATCGGACAGAACAACAATGATACTAGAAACAGGAATGAGACTGGTACTGGGGCTACGGCCTCGGCCACAGCCTCGTCCACTGCTAGTCTCGCGAGGGTCCGATTGTTTTAGATTGGACGCGGTATGAAAGGCGGCCAAGCTGTAAAATAGATGGGTTCGATGAGGTGTATTACGATAGCTTTCTTGGTTCGATAGATGACCATGATAGTCTTGCATGGCGTGTTGACAGATAATTGTTTTCGGTGTTTTCATGGTACCCGGCTTAGACAACTGCTTTCCTTCTCTCTCATCTCCTGTCACACTCCTTGTAACTCGCCTCGAGCCACATATATATATGCTCCAGTCTGCGAGGCTCTAAAGCGGTTGCTGCTGGATAAACGGCTGTCGTATGCGATGCGGTACGACCATAATACCAATTCTATACATATCTATCCACATGGGCGGGCTTGATAATACCCTGGGCTATGTTCTGTTGCTTGAAAATAGGGCTTTGTCTGTGCTTTACTCATCTCCTTGCCTACCTTGACACGATATCTCTGATTGTAAGAACCCACTTGGTCCCACGGGGTACCACTAGACACTCCTTAAACTCTAGAAGCACCTCGATCGTCCGTAAGTCAGGGGAAGTGGGATATTCTTCAGCCTCAGTTGGGGGTTCAGCGCAACCATCCCTTTCTCTAATCAGGTTGTGTGTTTTCTCGCCGCTTTAACTCAGCATCAGATTCTCAACCTACCTCTACCTACCTATGTACCTATCCATGCAATCTTACTTCTTTCCGTCTTTGGAGTCTGGACTCACCACCCTTGCCTTGACATCTTCAGCATGGCAACTTCACCCAGAGACAGACTTGACTCGGACGAATTGGTCTTCTTTGGTAGTGAAGGTGAGCTAATCCCTAACCTATCTCAGCTAGGTGAAAGCATAGCAGAAGACAGAGTCGGACACTACCGAGACAAAGGGCTCACACCAAAGAAGTTCGGTCAATTTTTTCCGGTTCATGCCAGCTAAGGGCAAATAGGTAGTACTCTGCTCATTGCTAGTACTAATGACGACATGAGCCTCTACAGCCAACCACCTGATAACATCTATTCCTGTACCAAGGTCAAGCTATCTTTGATGCTTTTAACTCCTGAATCACATCTGAATCCTAACTTCTATAGCTTAGTGAAAGCCAGAGCCCCCCGGCCAGCAATCAGGATGTAGTGGACCAAATCGCGGCATCAATGGATCAATCACCTAACAGAAGCCGTCAAAGTCAACCGAGGAAACTTTGCCTTCGACACAATAATTCTCGCTGTATAGTCACGGGTATCATCGTTACGGATGCACCAATAACTGGGGGTTCTGTACTAGGCCCTCTAGTCACTACAGAGCTGGCTTATATACTTCCCTTCCGATCGCTCAGTAGGCCAGCTAGCAGCAGGTTTGTTAACACCTTTCTGTGTTCCTATACACTGCTAACCTATTCCAGGACTATAAAGTCGCACAGATATGGCTTCTAAATTAGGGCCATACATGCGGCCAGCCGAGCGCTACCCACAACACAAGAAGAAGCTCCTTAATGTTGATGCAACCATCATTAGCAAGGTATCGTATCTCTTCTGTTCCTCTATTATCCTGTTAATGTAGTCAGCCATCCCTAAAGCATGATATATACTTGCTAGTGCTGCATGTGTTTAGAGAAGTGCAGGGTTAGGAAGCTTGATTTCAGCGTGGTTTTCAAATCTAATAATACGGTCACCGTGAGCATCCGGCCGAGGCAGAAGATCGTCTATAATTGTTGGGTGCGTGCCTAGACTAAGGATTTTGTACTCATCTGCCTAGTAATATTAGTACGTTATACCGCTGTGTCTACATACAAGGACATACATAATACATCTAGTGAAGTTGGCCTAAAAGCAGGATTAAAATTGCCAGAAGGGATGTGGACCTTAACCCACAACGTCATCAGATTTTTAGTATCTTTTATATCCACCGGGCTAAGCTTGATAGCAGGGGAGCATCTGATCAGAATCACTAACAACGTCCGTACAGTCTCGAGTAGAGATTGTAGAACCTAGAGCTAATGATCATTTCAAGTTCTCATTTCTACATTGTTCCTTATTCCGAGGTGCAAGCATTAGGTGGTAATAGCACCTACCCTACTAATAGACCCGCGAGCGCCAACTGGCAGCCAATTGTACTAAATTCTTATAGAATGTTGGCGCTGTTGGCATGCGATTGGCATCGTTGGCACGGCTGACTAAGCGAAAACGGACTGGCAAATCCCCGGTTCGCGGATGTAACAGTAAAGGGGCGAGAGGTCGATTAAGGTAGTTAGACACCGGGCTCACTGCCTACGAAAATACTTTGGTACCTTGGGTAGTATTACTCATTAAGTACACACCAGGGGCCGCTGATGTATCGCTAACCGTAGTCACGTGTCTATATCCTCCGCGCGCGACGGCAGTCTAACCTATAAGGTAATTAGCCCGCATCTCTGAAAATGATACCCCTATGCGGAGCTCACCTTAATTTGACGTCTGAACCTCCTATAGATTCCATTCCTCATGTCGTTCCTCCACACCTCGCATGACAAGATGGAGTTCCAAGATGCTCAGAGATTCGTGCTACGTGCTATCGACGAGATCAGCCATACCTTCCAGAAACTCCCAGGCTCTGCCATGCTCATCCGCTACATCCAGTCCAGCTACCAAGACGACCCCGTCCGTTCGGCCATTGAGCTCATCTTGGTTATATTCTTCGTGCGGTACCTCCTCGCACCCTCGTATTCGACCCATAATGGGAACTTTGTGACCCTTTCTGAAGAGGTGCGCGCGGGATGTGGCCCCAAGATGATCACAGTTACTGACTTGATGTGAACAGGAGATTGACGACCTCGTTGACGAATGGATCCCTGAACCCCTTGTTGCTCCACAGACTTCCTTCGAGGAAGCTGAAAACGAGAAGCTACCAGTCATAATTGGGTATATTTCCAACGAGGACCTCCTTTGCACGTCTGCAAACTGACCGACCAAGACCTACAGGTCCTAAGTCCAAACTTTCCAACGGCCGAACAGTGACGAATCTGGCATCTTATAACTTCTTTAACTTTGTCGGGAACGAGCAGGTAAAAGAAAAGGCGATTCAGACCCTACGTACATATGGTGTTGGGCCTTGTGGGCCTCCCCAGTTCTACGGAACTCAAGACGTACACATGAAGACCGAAGCGGATATTGCATCTTGCCTTGGGACCGAGGGATGCATTATATATGCCCAGGCGTTCTCTACTATCTCTAGTGTCATCCCTGCCTTTTGTAAGAGAGGTGACATTATTGTTGCAGACCGCGCTGTCAATTACGCCATTCGAAAGGGTCTCCAGATCTGTAGGAGCACGATAAGATATTATGAGCACAATGATATGGAGGATCTAGAGCGCGTTCTGCAGAAGATTGTGAAGGAGCAGTCCAAGAAACCATTGACAAGAAGGTTTATTGTGACCGAGGGATTATCCGAAACAGTTGGGGATTGTGTCGATCTACCAAAACTTGTCGGTATGCTGTCTCCAACCCTGGGATCCTTTTAACATATGACTAGGTTGAGCTCAAGCTTCGATACAAGTTCCGGCTCATGCTGGATGAGACCTGGTCATTTGGGGTTCTCGGTAGAACGGGCCGGGGTCTGACGGAAGCTCAGAATGTGGATGCTTCGCAGGTTGACATGCTCGTCGGATCTCTTGCCGGCCCTCTCTGTGCTGGCGGTGGCTTCTGTGCCGGCTCCACTGACGTGGTTGAGCATCAGCGCATTTCGGCTGCTTCATACACCTTCTCTGCAGCTTTGCCAGCTATGCTTGCCACCACCGCCAGCGAGACCCTCAATATGCTCCAGACGAACCCAGACATTCTTGTTCAATGCCGCGAGAATATCAGGGCTATGCGAGCACAACTGGACCCCCGGAGTGATTGGGTTCACTGCACAAGCTCTCCCGAAAATCCAGTCATGCTACTTGTCCTCAAGCCTGATGTTATCAATTCACGACGATTAAGTATTGAGGAGCAAGAACGCATTTTGCAGGAATGCGTTGATGAGGTAAGCATGTCTCATCTACTCGGAAACATACCTAATATTCCCACAGGCACTCGCAAATGGTGTGCTTATTACTCGTCTCAAGAGTATGCCAGTAGCCCCAAGCAGCAATGGTAAAGACGATGAATGGAAGCTCCAACCCGCTCTCAAGGTTTGTATTACTACTGGCCTTTCAAAAAAGGAGATTGAGAAGGCAGGGGTAACAATACGGCATGCAATTACGAAGGTCTTGACCAGGAAGACGAGCAGTAAGTTGGCCCTCCCAGCTACGAGTTAGGTTTTAGAGTATGGTAGCGGGGTTTCTAGAGGATAAATAACAAGGTTTTGGCTGTTTTAATATAACGTATTAGGCGTTACAGATGTTGTAGTAAACAGTGTGGCTAGGGAATACTTTAATGTGTAATAGTACTTCTAGATTAAGGGCCGCTCTATATAAATTATAGTCTAGCCTATATCTCTACTAGTCTTGTCTACCTAGGTAGGTAGGTACCTGCCTTAAGGAGGGGCGTAACTTGGATATTACGATTAAAAGAAAGCTAGAACGTCTCTTATAAAAGACTAACAGCTAAAGTCTTTCTATTAAGTAAGAAAGGATATAAGGGGAAAGAGCGCTACATGTAGCGGCTTACAACAGGTATAAGGGGTGCTGTTAGACAACAGGGCAGACATTAAAATGATGACTCTAGGTAACGACACAGTATTGTGCCTGGTAGTTAAAGGTGAGCGCAAAGCAGTAATGCGTGCTCTATCAATGACGAGAGGCAGATTTTGCGTTGCAGAATTACTTTAGCTTACCTGTTCTTACACTCTGCTGCTCGTAGCGGACAAAACGCGGTAATAGAACTACTCTTCGAGTATGGGCCGATATTGAGGCGAAAAATGAATCAGGAGCCACTGCATTACACTAAGCGGCTAATAGCGATCACGGTGCTGTAGTCCAGCTACTGCTAGATGAGGGAGCCAACATCAAAGCAAAGGATAATAGAGGAGTGACAATGCTTTATAAGCAGCTAGGTATGGCGACGATAACGTTTCACGGCTCCTTGTAGACAGCTGCTAATCCATACCTTACTCCTTCCTTAGCTAAAAGTTTGTGTATAGATCTTTAGTCATAAGGCCAGCTCAAAGGGCATATCTCTAGATTTCATGCTCCTGTGTAACTTCAGTTGATTCTTCGAATATCAAAGGGAAATAAACGAAAAATGGAAATACACGCTGTCTTTCTTGGTGTCTCCTCTATTATTCTCATTACCGCTTTCATTACATCGTTGATCATCTGGGTGCATTGGCGTCAACATAAGAAAGACGCAGGCCGACCCTCTCCTGGCTATGGACAGTCTTGCGCCATGCAATAATAGCTGCTACTTCGATTGGATCTAGAATCTTGTTGTCTATCTTGTCGGCCTCGAGGGATGAGAAGACCTGTGTGATACTCCTCCTTTGTTTTGGGAGGATCTGGATTATAAGACAACCGGGTTGTGGAAAAGACTTTGGAAAGCTTGGTATTGAGTGTTATAGGTCGGGTCTATCTGGGAAAGCTGTTCTCTTGTGCTGCATAAAACATATACATTAGATTTTGTTATGTGTCTGCAGTTGCTTTCTTGGGTTAACTATCTTTCTTGTCTAGGGGATTGCTCGGAGCCAGGAGGCGGTCGTTATGATAAAAATAGGTCTAGCTTCATTTGTGTTGGAGTTGGCAGTTGGCAGGGCTCTTCCTCCTGTATGCGTGGCTACTCTGGCTGCTAGGAAAGGCTTGGTACAAGCGGTACAGCCTTTTACTTGCCCTTATCATAAGTGTACCTAGATGCTTAACCGCCATCATTCCGTTCATCGTTGCTAGGGTGTATTCGATAAACTGGGATCTAGCACTCTGGGTAGGCAGCCTTCCTTGTAGCTTAAGGAGTACGATCTAACTAGATGCAGATTCAAAGTGCCGTGGCTACTCTATGGTTTAGCCGTGCTATAGTTATGGGGCTATGTTCTCTTGCCCAGCTAGAACAAGTAACTGGTGACGACAAAATACCTCTTGGGCCATCTACCCCATTAAACTGCAGGATTTAAGGGTTTGCAGGCTTGAAATTCAGGGTTCAGTAAGAATTGTATAGGTATAGGGTGGAAAACCTCCAGAAATTTTAAATATGCCTCAGGTCATTGCACCCTTAGTAGAATGACCGATTGGGCTTCTTATACCTGTCTCGAATTCGATTGATTCTTGGTCTGGCGTGGTTAGGATAAGAATGCTAGTCTGTTGTAGCAGTGATACAAATGCATATGCTATATTTAAAGCACCCCCTACTCATAAATATTAATTCTGGCTTGCTAGTTTTGATAGAGGCTTACCCTAATCATAGCATATTATCCACTCCCTTTCAATCTAAACCCTAACTTCAGTCAGGTTGGGAAGAAGATGTGGGTTTTCTGTCCTGCTACCTGCCAAAGCAAGTCAGTTCCAGTTTAATTAATGGCTGTAACGACAACATGGATCTGCCCCCCTGTAGCGGATGTACTTTCAGCTGTGTTGGTTTGTACAGGCCTATCTTAGTCTAGGATGGTTGATCCTCTGCATAGAAGGTATCGAATATAATATCCACACAACAGCATCATGTCTTGGAGATTCCTATATCACCAGTGGGTAAGCTATGATGCTCTGCCAGAGGGGCTATGGACATACTGTTATTGCTTGCCGCACTTACCATATCGAATTCCCATAGTTCTTGAAGCTGGGTAGAAGATGTCAATCTCAGCCCTAGAAGTCCTACCTCCAAGCCGAGGATGCCTTGTTGTGGCAGTGGGTTGCCTCTAGAACTATTAGTGGATATGATTTAAAGAGCGCCTATGTAATGTTTGATGCATTGTCAGGTGACCCACATCGCGTAAGCGAGCCTCACCTTAAACCCCACCCACACCAGTAGTTAGATCTCTAGACGTATCAATGCCAAAGGATCTATCCCATCGCGATTCATCGCCGTGAGCCAGGTCACATGCATGTAATCTGCGCTTTGTCTTCAAATAACATGACCAGGGACTATTCTTATCCTGGTAGATGAAGACTAGCTAAATCATGCTATGACTTGACTTGACGGGTAGTAAGGTGCTTGCATGCAGGACAGGACAAGAAAGCTGGCGCTGCTGCATAGAGTGCATTTAGAGAAGGCTGCACTCTCAGATGCTTGAGCACTCGGTGGAGCTGCTAGGGCTTAATAGAGCGCCCTATGGTAGCTCATGTACGACCTATCTTATCTGAGGTTTAGCTTTATCAGCCTTAGACAAGGGGGGGAGGTATAAGAAGCACACCTTTCTAGTCCTCTTGGACCTCCCATCTTCCCCTTTATACTTCACAATTTATTATTGCGTTATACCCTGTTGTCTCCATCATGGATTTACCACCACCTCAATATACATTGTCCATCATAAGCTTGGTCCGTCCTCCTTGGTATGCGTCGCCCATCACGAGCCCAACCCCTCCTCCGTATACATCGTCCACCGTCGGCTTAATCCCGTCTCCTCAATATGCGTCGCCCGCCATGAGCTTGATCACACCTCTCTCCTGCAGATGTGGATCCATATACAGAATCTCACCTGAAGTAGATGAATGGATCAAAAGCACAGCCCCTATGCCTTACCTTTATTATTGTACAAAGATCTCTCATCTTGCGAACACGGCAAACGCGCATATTAAAGCTCGCGCCACTGGCTATAACAAGAGTGGCTTTACAGCTGCTTCGCTCCCGCGAGCATGACTGGCCCGACAATGAATGTCTTCGAAAGTTAGGCTTAAATCACTTCCTGCTGCCGTTGTCCATGATATCGTCAAGCCGCCCTACTATCTTGCTCGAATGGCCAAGAGTGTAGGAAAATAGAGAAAGAGACAAGATCATTGAGAGTCTCTCAATCAGTTTATGAGTACTTTTGAAGATCCTTGTCATACTAGGTCTCGAGACGCCTGAAACCTTAAAGCGGCAAATGCAAGACACAGGTTTCTATATGTTTCTCGTACTGGTAATGTTTCTAGAAGCCTACGGGTCCCGCTTCGCACCTCCGGGTACGGTCTATCTTGCATCACAAAAAAGGTTGCCAAGGGGACATTGTTCAGGTTTTGCACGCCGCCAGTTTGATCAGATTTACGGCTTGAAGGACGATCTCATATCCCTCCCTGGTGTATTTATGGCGATTAAGCAGCAGCTTCCTTGAGCCCTGCAAGTATTGGAAGGGCCATTTGTAGACTAGGATGAGAACAATCTCTTTGAATACGTCTCGCAAAGATTACGTCAAACTCGAGATGAGTTGCCCGGACTGATACTTTGGGCGACAAGAGAATGAAGCAGTGTCAAGGCCCGAGCATCCACACATATTGACAAGTATGCTCAATATAGCTCAAGCCTGAGCGATCAAGGCAACTACCAGGGGAAGCTGAGCAGATGCATCAGGAGCTCCTCGACTTCCGGAAGACAGTCTTAGGGCCTGAGCACCCCAGACTTTAACAATAGAAGTAATATAGCTCAAGCCTTAAGAGCCTCTCTTTCCCTCCTTAGTCTCACCATTTTGCACTTGCAGTCATACCTGCCTCGATTCATCAGCTTTTAACAGTATCGATCCTACCCCACAGCTACCCATTGAAACAGTGCTGAATACTCTTTCCGTAATTGCACAACAAAGAAATTGTTGCTCATCGGCTTCCTCCTCTCGTTCGTTCCCAACTCAGCCGAGAAAAGCTGACCCGCTGCGCTTGCAAAGGCCGAGTCAGCTATCCCTCTCACAGTCTCGACGAATTGGCTCAAACACGCCCCATGGCTTTCAGGTAAGGAAAATATTGTCTTGAAGAGAGTTCCGGAGGGGGGTTTGGCTTTACGTCGGTGCACCATTGCTGCTAACACTTGAACTAGTACACAGAGAAGGTGGACCCATTGCGGACTAGATGCACCATAGATTGACTCGCCGATGATGAAGCAGGGTTTGAAGTACAGCCTAAGATACTGCTCCAACTCATCCTGCAGCAAGTATATCAGAGCAAACGACTGTAGAATCTTAGGAGGGGTTGAATATCGTCTGGCCAACCGTTGTTGAGGAACCCGGCAGTGCCGATTGGTCCAATCTGATCCTTGTCCCTGAGGTCCTTCAATGTGCAGGGCTCATGCGTATTTTTAACAAGTCTGGAATAAAAGTATAGGAGCTGCCCTTGAATGCTTTCGAAGTCAGGGCTTCGTGATTGGAAATGGCCGGACACAGGCTCTTGGCCCATAACGTCAGTCCGACATTTCCACCTTTGACTCTCGCTTAGTATTGTGTAAATGAAAACAGCAGAATAAGACGTACATTGGCAAGCAAAGAAGTATTGGGACTTGAGCCGCTTCTGTCTAAAGCTATAGTCGTACGACGGGTTGACGTAGCTGATTGTGATCGACCTGCGGGAGCTGTAAGACAGCGAGATACTGTTCCAAGGTACCTTCAGCGAGAGTCGTCGGTAATACTCCCAGTACAATTCTGGCAGCCTATCCCCAGACATGCCAGGGATTGCCTGGAAAGAATAGGCGGTCCACTTAGAACGACTCGCGGTCCGTAGATGTCTATAAGAACAGAAGTTCTATATAAGCGGATAGGTTTCCTTAGATAAAGCTCTGTGCTTAACTCAAATAAAGTATTTCATACCTACTTTAGTAATTTACAGTCAACCTACTCTTGATAAGTGACAGCTCCACTATCCTTACCTAGAATACCAACCCGACTATACTCTTAGACACTAGCAGTCTTAAGCGTTTGTCATACTATCCTTCATTATGCACAAAAATGGAGGAATATCCTCCCATTTTACATTTGCTAAAATCTTTCCGAACGGGAATCCTCTCTTATCTAGTTCTTCAAACACATCTCTACACCATCTCTCCTCTTTATCTTCTCCGAGCTCCGAAAATGAATGCATGGCTATTCGTAAAGAGAAGCATACATTTTGAGGACCCATGGTTTGTGTTTCTGGAGACAGAAGGTAGGGGATGGATCGTGCAATGAGCGTCGCTGTTGTGTGTATTTCTGACTGGAGGTGGACCTGAGGGAATTGATGTAGAGAAGTTGAAGAGGACGGTATAGAAATAACGTTGGTGTAGATTAAAAGAAGAGCTGCCCAATAGAAGAGATGCATACGTGCGATTTCGAAGCTTGGAAAGCTAAGGGATGAGTCGGTCAATGGCTGTAAGTCGGAAAGCGTCGCGGAGGCGATTGTCCTTGATGACGTCTCAAAACATAGTGGCGTGGTTGATGAGTCCACAAGGTTAATATACCACGTACGAAGCTGACGTTCCATAGCCCAATATCTCTCACGTAGAGATTCCATCTCCGTCGGCGAGGGTAATATCGCATCCATTGAAATAGCACGTTCTGTTCGCTCAATAAGATCGGGCATTCGAGCCATAATATCGAGAAGGTGGTGGAAGTCGGATTTTGGAACCCTTTGCCATGGGATAGTCAGCCATTCCTTATCTCCAAGGTAGCTTGATCTTCGTGTTGCCAAAGCATAAATAATCTGTAATCAGTCAGTCGAGTTAAGAGAAGGGCGAAGGGAGATATACTCCAGTGCGCCTGAAACCGAGGAAAAGTCGGTGGCTCAATTCAGATATGTGCAGTCTAGGACCACGTAGCTGAAAGAGTCGAGAAATTCCCTGGATATGACTTATCCATCCCCGTACATCCGAGCCGGGTGTTTCGAGTACCTAGTCTGCATATCAGAATGGACAGCTTCAGCGAAATGAGATGGACGAAAGATTGGACTAGCCTCAAAGACCAATAGTGTCATGCAACTCGCGAGTGTTTGCTCTTCAAAAATGAGATCGCTTGACAGTATCGCTTGAATCCCTTCTAGCGCTTGTCCATAGACAGCCATGCCCTCGTTTTGCAGCTCCACGTTTTGATGCTTCCTTCCTAGTCGAACTAGGCTTAAGGCTGTTATGGCGAGGGGTAGAGAGGTATTGTTTCCAGAATTACCAGTAATCTGAACCGTTTGGAGCCAAGATACTGGGGGGTCCTGCTTAGCCTTTCCGCCTTGAGGGATGTAGTCGGATAAGAAGTGCTCGAAGAGCTGAGATAAAGAGGTTGACACTTTTTCGGACTGCTCTAGGATTGACGATTTGGTGTTCACATTTCTCGCCCCTTGCTTTAGATGGAGCTCGCTATGGTCATATTCGATGAAAGACGGTTCCGTCATGGGATTCAATGGTTGCTTCCTCGCAATCAATGCATCGCGATCCAATGCACTTAAGTTCTTGAAGTGCCTGTTTCGTTGATATCCAGTACATTGTCGTTTAGATTTCGTACACTGGCCACAAGAGGGCCTTCCTTGATCACACTGCATCCAGTTCCCATTTAATAACTTTCCCGGCGAAGCATCAGTGGTTCCTGCATACCTTGATTCTCCGTTTTCGACAAGTGTTGCATCCTTGTGATTTCCCAGCTACGCCTACCATGGTTGCATTTGCTACAAGTCTCGGGATAATTGTGGAAGGATATGACAGCTGTCGAAAGATGTTGCCTTTCTGAGTGATGACAGGAGGAAGATGTTGAGATCGAAGTAGATATATACACCGTTAGCCTTGCGTCCAAACTAGTCTTAGTTAGGAGACATCTTGCGAATGTCAGATTATCTATGTACGCGTTGATCGTCCCCACACCTTTTAACGTAACACCAATTAAACGGAACGCCAAGAATGTCACCACGCGGCATTGCAAGATGTACTCGTAACTTGGTTGCTTTGGTTAATCCAGATCTAATATCACTTTAAAAGTCCGAATGTGAAATACAAACGTAATTGTGCATTTCCCTGGGTATGTGGACAACGAGAGCACAGTCAAGATAAATTGCAGGCACTCATTGAACCGAAACGAGTCTGTCCCGCCACTTCTCCTCCCTCTTCTCCTCCCTCTTCTCCGCCCAACCCTTCACCATAAGAAGGAAAATGACCCACGCCATTAAGGTCGCCGTGATACCCATAGCAACAGTTGTAACGACCATCGTATTGACACCGTTGTCAATCATAGATTGCACAGTGTCTCGGTTCTGTGACATCTCTACGTCAGATTGATTCTTGACTCGGGAGATTGCAAGAGGGGCGGATAATCTTACA
Source organism: Amorphotheca resinae ATCC 22711 (assembly GCF_003019875.1). Classification (NCBI taxonomy): domain Eukaryota; kingdom Fungi; phylum Ascomycota; class Leotiomycetes; order Helotiales; family Amorphothecaceae; genus Amorphotheca; species Amorphotheca resinae. The sequence goes on from NW_020194484.1 coordinate 577,793, forward strand.
CTCGCCATAAGCATGAATCCCCCGCAGATGAAGCAAAACGAGCAGACGAGCTCCGAGGGTGGACGTGATGGGTACATCGAGGTTGGTGGGGATATTTGAAGAAGTAGATAACTGCAACATCGTGCTGCTGATGCGGAAACGAGAAGGTTTCCAAACTAAGTACATCAGCAAGGATTCTAGGGATAGTGGGGAAGGAGCGGGAGGTTACTTGTTTGTGCATCATAGTTGATTCCGTGCTCATCTGGTGATGTCCGCCAAGAATCATGCCCAGGAGGAAGATAATCATCGCTGGAATCGGGTTTATCGAGATCCCTGGTTGCGGTTGCAAATGTTTAGAGAATTCGCCATCATGGGGTAGAGCTTCAGGATATGCCTTGACCAAACGACGAAGTGCCTTTGACTCGACCATTAACCCGCACTGGAAATGGGTTAGAAACTTTCCACCTGTTAACTCGCCAGGGTCACCTACCAATCCGCCACCAATGAACAAAAGAGAGATAGCAACATGTTCCAGATCTTGAGGAACCCACGCTCCACCCCAAGCGGAAAGATGCTCTAAAAATACGTTCGTAATCCCGTACAGGAATATGACAAAGCATTCAACCGTCTCCATTGAAATCGAGGCAGTCCGCTTTGCCAGATTGGAAGGTTTGAGATTCCAGGCCCATCCGAATTCAGCGAAACAGCCTATCCAGCGACCAAGTGTAATGATTCCAAACCCAACAAAAATTCCTCCTTTGATGAAATGTGCTAATCCATTGAAAATATGTTTCTCGTGCTGTTTCGTGAGTATTAGTAAGTTGTTCAAGTATCCCGGTCAACATACGCACGAATATCCCAGCCATTGTGACAATTCCGGTACAAATGGCGACAAAGCCAAGAATGAGCAGTCCTCGATCAACAACATCGAACCACAAGTCTAGGATCCGTACAAATAGATTCGATCCGGAAACGTTGGCCCACCGCCGACTCCATGTCATAGGTTCATCGTATCCGTGCTCGAGCCTTGAATTGTAATGTAAGTGGACATCAAAAATCGTCTCGGAGTCAGTCTCAACAGAAGATTCCGATAGATTGGGGTAAGGAGAGGCGGCTCTGGATGACGAAGTTCTGCTCGGTTGATTCGAAGCTTTCATATTGCGCTCCTCTTCCCTGGTCATCCTTCCAGTTGCTTCTGCGATAAATGGTGCGCGTTCATCTTTGATCCCGGAATCTGATGTCCTCCTAATGGAATCTTTGACAATTCCAATAATGAAATATGCAAATATGAGAGCAGATAAGGCCCACCCAAGACCATTGTGGGAGGCTTTTGGGTATAGGTCCGGAGTTCTGGAGTTATATGCCAAACCAAAAATTGTGCCGATGCCATGAAGACCGAGGAATGCGATCTGGGACAGATATCGGAGATTTGACTTTGCTATATTGAGCATCATGGCTAGCTTAAATCAATTCGCTGGACTGCATTTGACTTCGGAGGGAAACATACAGATGGGTAAAGCGCCGACCCAACCAAGAAACATAAATATGATGTGGGCAAGAAGTAGATTTGATGAAGTGTGTTCTTTGAAATAGCTTTCGGCTGGAATCGGCGATGAAGATACATCTTCACTGCTTGCGTTCATAGGTGTGGCTGTCAGAGGAAGTGCTTGAAATATCATTGCCACTGCGACGTGGACATGAAAATGAGGCTGCCACATCGCGCTGACGATGAAACCTTTCCTATTTGATTGGTAGCTTCGTATAAGAAGTAGTAAGGAGCTAGAAGCACAAAGATATGTGAAACGATTTATGAGAGTGACTTGACAAAGGACAGAAGGAAATACTTTATATACTACGCATGGTCCTTCCCATGGCTGGGTAATCTCGGATTCTCGTCACCGCCAAGAACCAGAGTATCCTCGGAAGCCGGTGTCGAAACATTCTTACGTCTTTATACACGTTGCTTCCATAATTTTTCGCATCTTGTAACTCCAAGAAGTATGCTTGTAATACGATATGATATCGAGTACATGGAAAGTCTTGCAAGGCCGCGAGTGAGGCTGGCTTCATACCCCTGAAACATCAGCGCTAAGCCAAGATGGGCTACATGTTGCGAGACAAATAAAAGGGGATAAGTATAGCAATATTATTATTAATGTAGTAATACCTGTGGCAAAATTGAGAGTCTTGTCAGGAGCGAAAAATTGAAATGGTGAGACAACTTCCTTTCCGAAGCCTTTCAACGGAACGACGAGCGCTTTATTGCACATTGGAGGGGATGGCAGTGAGCGTATAAAATGGGTGTAAGGTGGCAGGCACTATGGCATTTTACGAACGAAGATATAAAGGACTCAACGGCATCAGAAAATCTGTTGAAGATGCGTTTACCTACCTTATCCGTACAAAGTGTAATGCTTTCTGTACGCACAGCGGGGTTGCATCCGCTCGTCGTATTACTGTGTTAGTATGGGTGCAGAATTCGGTGAATACAACGCCTATCAACCAGGGCATGGAATCCATAACCAAAAGTCGAGGTATTGTGAAAGACATTGATTATCCTAAGGTAGGAAGGAAAATATGCTTGGAGATTTTATTCAGAAGGTGATTAGATCGCTATACTTTGATGTATTAAGAAGCCTGGCAGGTGAGCCTTTAGAGGAGATTTTTGGGGCTAAAGTATATAAATCAGGGATGTGGTTACTTAGTGTAAAGACTGTCGAAAGGGGAGAAAGAAAATGAATCCAAGCTGCTACAGAGATGTCTAAGTTAGTGTCAGGTGTGTATCTATAGAGTAGAAGAGTTAAAGGCAGATGTATAGTATATTCGAAGACAAAGGTAGGTAGCCGTGTAGATTATAAACTTATCTCTAAATCCCCTTAATTTCCCTAGCCTGTTCTTCCTTCTTATACCTTACGAATCCTTTACGTTCTCTTAATAGTATAACGTAGTTACTCTACTTCTAATTTCTAAGCCTTTATATATAATTTCTAAGCCCTTACGCCTAATCTCTAATCTTTATATAATCTCTCTTAATAAGGCTCTTAATATAATATCTTTCCTTTTTAGCTTCTATCCTTAGAAGCTTTTAGGTAGAAAGAGAGACACTATAGACTTATTAGGCTAGAACTCTACTTTTATAACTTAAGGAATAAGAAAGAAAATTGTTGTTAAAAGCTAAGGCTTTTAGTAGCTTTAACGTTATATAGTAGTAAGATTATATAAAGGATCTCTATTAGGAATATAGCCTAAAAGAAAAGAGGAAAATTATTAACTATATAAGTAATAATATAAAGTAGGTTTCTTATAGCTTTATAGCTAAGCTAAGGCGTCTAATATCTAAGAAAGTCTTTATTATACGTTATACTTCTTTATTATATATTATATTCTTTAATCTTTACTATATATATTAGAGATCTGTTTTCTTATAAAGACGTCTTAAAGTATTATACTAGAGAGTTATAAGAAGGCTATAAGAAGTGTTATAGGTTAGAACCCGGTAAGGGGTTAGTGCCGAGCACGTGACCGACCGGACTATCGTTCCCCCGCCCTAATAGTAGTAGAGTTTTCTCTTATCTTCTTATCTCGTATAAACCTTTCTTTCTTAGAGTATTCTTCTTATAGAATAAATCGACTTTACTTAAGTATTATGTCGTTAACCCTTAACATTAGAATACTCTTAACCCTTTCTATCTAATTAGAGCTTCTTGTAGCTCTGTCGTACAAGAGTATAAGATAGAGTAAGACTACCTAATAATAAGCTTTTAAACCTCTTTTACTAGCTTATCTAAAGGTTAAGATAACTAGGAGTAGTTGTCTACTAAACTAAGGCAAAGAGAACGACTAGAGTATAAAGTAAAGTAGTTAAGGCAAGTAGTATAATAGCTCTAAGCCTAAATAGCCTAATATACAAACTTACTATAGTACCCTTTACGCTAATCTTAGCTGTCTTAACACTATTATCTATAGTCCTAACACTATTACCTACTACTATTACCTTTATAAGGCTACTAGCCGAGCCGCTAGCTAAGTAGTAAAAGAGGTTCCTTCTAGACACTACTATGTTTAATAGAACTAAAGCCTAGTTTACTACGTAGCGTTTAGTAATTAAAGCTAAGCTTATAGTAAACCTTACTTATAATACGCTAACCGTACGATTCTAGTACGTTTATAGCTAACTAATAGGTAAGGCCTTAACCTAGATTACCCCTTAGGTTAGGTTAAACGTACAAAACAGACTAATAGTTAGAGAAGGGATAGATTTTAAGCTATTAGAGTAACTTTAGTAGGCGTTTAATAACGTAAAGTTAAGAGAGTTAGCTAAGATATAGTTATATAAGTTAAAGTAAGAAAACTAGAGTTTTATAGCGTTTTTAGTAGACTTTAAGCGTATACTATTAGAGGCTAAAGGCCTAAGTTAAGACAATAATATAAAGAAGTCCTTCTTAAAGAGTAGTATATTAGACAAGCTTAAGCTAGTAATTATAGCCTAAGACATACTTATGTTATATATAGACTTTTATAAGCTTTTAGAGACTATAAGCTATAACCTTAACGCTATTAAGAGGCCTAGATAAAAACAGACAGGCTACTAGGCTAGGGCCTACTATATCTTACTCTTAAGAAATAACTAGCCTAACAACTAGATAGACTAAGAACTAACTTATATAATAAAGGTTACTACTACTTATCTATAACAATAGTAGTAAGCTTAGTAAGTATTAGACAAGGTTATTAGTTAGCGCTATATAGCTAGAGAATACTTATAATATAGTAGTAAGGACTACTTTACCTAGGAATATTACTTACTACTAGCTTAAAGACCTAATAGCTTAACCTAACCTAAGAGAATAGCTATAGCGTCTACCTTAAGGCCGTATATAATAATATACTAAGCTGTTAAAGAGCTGTTAGATAAAGAAGACGTACTAAAAGAAGAGAACTTAGAAAACAAGTAGCTCTTATTTAAAAGCGTAAATAAAAGTAAAAGAAAGAGGTAAAGTAAGTATAAGACTAGGACTAGTAAAGGTTTAAGAAGAAAGTAATAGATTACTCTTTCTTCTTAGTATTAATATTAGTTAATAGAGAATGTTTTGCCTATACGCTAGTAGACTTAGGTTACTTATTATATAGACTAATAGACTCTTGTTTTATCTAAAAACACTATCTCTTATATATTAGTTATAAACCTTATATAATTACTAGCTTTAAATAGTTATTAGAGAGCGTAATTAATAAGGTTATAGTAGTTAATACTAATATTAACGGCTATATAAAAGAGAGAAGCTACTTTTACGTAGTCTTAAACCTAGTATTATATAACGTTATCCTTAGCCTCTCTTAGATAATATAGTATAACGTCTACCTAAGTCTAAAGAAGTTAGAATTAGTAGTTAGCTTGTCTAGTATATAAGTTAGGAACTAGACTATTAACTTAGATAAACCCTTAAAGTATACAATAGTATTAGTAGCCGGGTTTATGTCTACTATATAATAAAGAAAGAAGAAGAAAAAGCTCTAGGTCTTCTTAGTAAGTATAGCCGACATCTAGAAGGCCTTAGCTACTAAGAAGAAGTCTAATTATTAACTTCTTTTACTTACTTAGTACTAGGAGTTCCTCTTATTATTTAATTATATAAAGGTAAAAAGGCTACTTCTACTTTATAGTAAGTTAGTTAATTACGCTATTAAGATTAAGAAGGTAGACAAAAAGGAATAAAAGATCTTATAAGGGCTACTTTATAGTATGTTAAGGAACAAGCTATTAGTCCTCTAAAAGACCTTAACTAACCTACTAGACAAGTAATTTATCTAGGTTAGTAACTTACTAGTAGTAGCTCTAGTACTTTTTATATAAAAGCTAAGAAGTAGACTCTAGTTTTATATTAACTACTAAAGACTAAATAAGATTACTTAAAAGGACTAATACTCTTTCTTATTAATCTATAAGACCTTATAAAACATTAGACAAGTAAAATAGTTTATAAAGCTAGATATAATTTTAGCCTAAAAAACATCTCCTTCTTAAGGAGCGGCATTTTTAGAAAACAACAGCTACTATACTTATTAAAAGGACCTTAAAACACTCCTTTAAGTGCCCTCTTTAACTTCTATTGTTACACGATAGCGTACCTACTAGTGCCCCTAAGAGAACCTACTAAGGACAGTTAAAATAGGCTAGAAAGACCTAGAATCTACCTAGGCCGACAATTACTTAGTATTACTATAGAAATTTATAAAGTAATATCGTAGGCCGATAGGCAGGCCTCTAGCGCCAGACGCTCCTTAGTAATACTAAGTATTAAAAAGTTAGTTAATAAAATTAAACGCGTTATAAAAACTCTATACGTAAGTAACGACGACGCTAAGGCTCTAGAATAGGCCTAACGAATAGCCTCT
>NW_020194484.1:584222-602289 GCF_003019875.1 Amorphotheca resinae ATCC 22711
AAAACAAGTAGCTCTTGTTTAAAAGCGTAAATAAGAGTAAAAGAGAGGGGTAAAGAAGGTATAAGACTAGGACTAGTAGAGGTTTAAGAAGGAGGTAATAGATTACCTTCTCTTCTTAGTATTAATATTAGTTAATAGAGAATGTTTTGCCTGTACGCTAGTAGATTTAGGTTACTTATCGTACAGACTAATAGACTCTTGTTTTACCTAAAAACACTATCTCTAGCGTATTAGTTATAGGCCTTATACGATTACTAGCTTTAAGTAGCTATTAGAGAGTATGATTAATAAGGTCGTAGTAGTTAATACTAATATTAATAGCTACGTAAAAGAGAAAAGCTACTTTTACGTAGTTCTAAACCTAGTGTCGTACAACGTTATCCTCGGCCTCTCTTAGATAACATAACACGACGTTTACTTAAGTCTAAAGAGGTTAGAATTAGTAATTAGTTTGTCTAGTACACAAGTTAGAAACTAGACTATTAACTTAGACAAACCCCTAAATTACGTAATGTTATTAGTAGCTAGGTTTACGTCTACTGTATAATAAAGAGAGAGAAAGAAGAAGCTCTAGGTCTTCTTAACAAGTATAGCTAATATCTAGAAGGCCCTAGCTACTAAGAAGAAGTCTGACTATTAACTCTTTTTACTTACTTAGTACTAGGAGTTCCTCTTGTTATTTAATCGTATAGAAGTAAAGAAGTTACCGCTACTTTATAGTAAGTTAGTTAATTACGCTATTAAGATTAAGAAGACAGATAAAAAAGAATAAGAGATCTTATAAGGGCCCTTATATAGTATGTCAAGAGACAAGCTATTAGTCCTTTAGAAGACCCTAACTAACCTACTAGACAAGTAATTTATCTAGGTTAGTAACTTACTAGTAGTAGCTCTAGTACTTTTTATATAAAAGCTAAGAAGTAGACTCTAGTTTTATATTAACTACTAAAGACTAAATAAGATTACTTAAAAGGACTAATACTCTTTCTTATTAATCTATAAGACCTTATAAAACATTAGACAAGTAAAATAGTTTATAAAGCTAGATATAATTTTAGCCTAAAAAACATCTCCTTCTTAAGGAGCGGCATTTTTAGAAAACAACAGCTACTATACTTATTAAAAGGACCTTAAAACACTCCTTTAAGTGCCCTCTTTAACTTCTATTGTTACACGATAGCGTACCTACTAGTGCCCCTAAGAGAACCTACTAAGGACAGTTAAAATAGGCTAGAAAGACCTAGAATCTACCTAGGCCGACAATTACTTAGTATTACTATAGAAATTTATAAAGTAATATCGTAGGCCGATAGGCAGGCCTCTAGCGCCAGACGCTCCTTAGTAATACTAAGTATTAAAAAGTTAGTTAATAAAATTAAACGCGTTATAAAAACTCTATACGTAAGTAACGACGACGCTAAGGCTCTAGAATAGGCCTAACGAATAGCCTCTTTAATTAAGAACATTAAAACTAAAGTCACGAACCTTAGTACGTAAGGCTAACTAACGTACGTAGCGATAGCTAGAGAAGGAGCGCCTTAAGCCTACCTAGTAACTAGTAGCCCCTTAACCTAGACGTTTAGGTATAAGGACGTTATAAAGATTAAGAGAAGGATTAGGGTTAAGCTCTTTATAAAGGATATAGAGAGGTTTAAAAACATCGATTATAAGACAATAAAGGATAAGATTAATATAGCCTTTCTAGGCGCCTTAGTATAGGCTATTTATAAGTATAGAAACAAAGGCTATATACTTTATATAAAGGATTTAGAGAGTATAAGGCAAATATAAAGAGATTAGGGCTAAGTAACGTCGACCTTTAGTAGAGTAGAGGTATTCCGGACTGTACTACTAATAATTATATATAATATTAAGGTTAAGAGAGTAGGCCTTAAAGAAGATTCTCTAAAGAGAAAGGAATAGATCTAGACTATCTAGGCATTAAACCTAAGGATCTAAATCGTTAAGTCGTTCTAGCTAGTTAAGACACGTGCCTAAGAGAAGTAGTAGACGTCTCTTGTCTTAGGTATCCTAGACTTTAAATACGTAAAAAAGGTAATTAAAGAAGGCTTAATAGTAGATAGCAAACTGTACTACTACGCCCTCTACTCCTTAAGAGTGTCCCTAAACTAGTACTTTAAGTACTAGAAGATAAGACCTTACTAGTTAACTACATGTTTAAAATAAGAAACTTATAGAATATATATAGGCTCTTACTAGACAAAGACATACTAAAACTTATAAAATAAAGAGAAATAGAGATATACTAACTATAAGAAAGGAAGACACTAGGCCTAGGACTAGGCGGCCTACTTACTATTATAGAAAAAATTAAAAGAGGTAGAGTAAGCGGCCTTTATAAGGCCTAGTAAGTATTGTTAAGGAGATCTAATTAACACTAGAGTAGCCTTAGGCCTAACCCTTACTCTTACTTTAAGTAACCTAAAACGCTCTATAAGAAGACTAAGAGTTAATACTCTAATAGGCTAAGAAAGAGCTATACACTAATACATACAAACCTTTAGCCCTTAAGTAAGAGATACAAGCCTACTTACTAGTTCTTTAAATAAGAAGAGAAAGAATAAAGAAACTAATAGCTCTAACTCCCGGCCCTCTCTTCTCTTAACACTAAGCTTTAGAACCTTTATAGTACCTAGCCGCGTAACTCTAGTCGTCCTTATCTTAAGCTAGACAAAATCCTAAATAGATAAAATACTTATAAGCCAGGACTCCTTATAGAATTAGACTAGGACTTATTTAATATACTATAATATAACGTTAATAAAAAGAAGGACGTTATAATTATACTACTCTAAGACCCTTCCTTAGCCTAGTACAACATCCTAACTATTTAAGAACCCTAGTATAATAGACACGACTTCGTAACTACCTTACTAGGTCTCTAGTAGAGACTAATCTATAGATAAGTAAAGGGTATAAGAGTAGTAATATATATAAACAAAAGGATTAATTAGACTACTTAGACCTTTAATACTCCTTACCCGGACCTATACTAAGTTAGCCTTAAAGTCGACGTTATAAGTACTCTAACGCTAGTTAAAGTTACAAACATCTATAACCCTTCCTTTCTTAATAAGTATACCTTAAGAAGACTCTCTACTCTCCTAGCCCTCTAAGAAGAGCTAGACAACTAAAGCTACAAGAATATAGTAGTAAGGGACTTTAACCTTTATTACCTTATATAAGGAGGTAAAGCCTCTTAAGACCTAAAGAGAATGTTAGATAAAGTAATAAGTATTCTACAAGACTTTTTACTTAGGATTACGACGCTTATTAGAGAACGAACGTAAGAAAGAGGAAACTACAAATCTTATATCGACCTAGCCCTAATCCTAATTAAATTTAAAGATCTCTTTAGCTCTTATAAAGTAAAGTTAGGACACGACTTCTAGTCTAATTACTTTCTTATTACTATAAAGCTTAGATTTAAGGCTAAAAGCTACGTCTTACCCTTATAAAGACAATAAAAAGCGACTAACAAACTAAAGCTCCTTAAAATCTTATAAGGCTTAGCGCTAGTAATCTCTAAGCTACGTACTCTAAGGGATATTAACAACTAGCTCTAACTACTTATAGACTCCTTAAATTAGGCTATTAAAGTAGCGGTCTTATAGTAAAGAGTAAGTAACAGGTCTAAAAGCTTCTAGAACAAAGAGTATAGTAAGTAAGTAAAGAGGGTAAGACAAGTAGACCTAAGAAGGTACTAGAGAAGAGGTAAGAGAATTCTAGAAGAGATAATAAAAGAGTAGTATAGAATAGTAAGAGAAAAAAAGAAGGTAATCTTAAAAGCCTAGACCCTTTACTTTAAGGCCCTAGTCTATAAGGCTAGCTAGCGTAAAGGAGGAATGTAGTAACTTAAACAATAGGCAAAGAACAGAAGCTACTTACCTAGACCCTTACTATAGTTCCTAACCCTTTATTCTTAAGGTAAAAGGGCCTTAGTTAATACTTATAAGAAGAAGGCTAAAGCTTTCTAAGACGTTTTCTTTACTCTAGCTCTTAACGCTAATCTTTTAGACATCTTAGAATACTAATACCCTTAAGACAGGCCGGTTAACCTAAGAAGAAGACGATATAAAGACAGTCTGTTCTACTTACAAGAGTTCTTAGTAGATAAAGTTTACGCTATAATTAAGAAGCTTAAGAACAAGAAGGCCTTAGGCCTAAATAAGATCCTAAACAAGATTATTAAAATATTAATAAAGGTCTTACTCTAATACTATACTTACCTCTTTAACTACTATACTTAGGTTAAGTACTTCTTAGAGAAGTTTAGGGTAGCCTAAACTATTATAATCCTAAAGCTAGAGAAAGACTACTACTAAGTAAAATCATATTAACTAATTACCTTTCTTAATACCTTTAGAAAGACTCTAGAGAAGCTAGTTACTATAAGACTAACTAACCTAGTAGAGGATTACTAACTCTTTCTAGTATACTAAATAAGGGCGTAAAGAGAGAGAGACATAACTACGGCACTAGAACTAATTATAGAACAGGTCTATAAGGCTTAGTAAAGTAGCCTAAAAATAGTGGCGTCGATTCTTAGCCTAGATATAGCTAAGGCCTTTAATAATTTATCTTACCTAAGGCTCCTTTATATTTTACGTACAAAAGAGATCCTAGAGTAGATAGTCTAACTAGTTAAAGGCTTCTTCTTAAAGAGAAGTAGTTTAATTAGGATTAATAACTATACTAGCCCCTTCTTTAAAGTCTCTTCTAGAATTCTATAAGGCTCTTTCTTGTCCTCTATCCTTTTTTTGTTTTATAACTTAGAACTAGTAGAATAGTGTAATACTACCTTATAAGAGGGAAGTACTGTTAGATTTGTTAATAATATAAACATTATTGTCTAAGGCAAGATAATAAAAGGGAATTACTAAGGGCTAGTAAAGATTTACTAAGTGTGTTCTAACTAGGCCTATAGACATAAGGCTGTCTTTAAACTAACGAAATACTATCTACTCTACCTAAGTAAAGAATAAAAACATAACCTAAACGTAGGCCTCTCTCTAAGTAATATAGAGATTACTCTAGAACTATTAATTAAGATCCTTAGCCTTATCCTAGACCTAAAGCTAATATAAGGAGCTTACTTAAAACACTTAAAGAAAAAGATAAAGAGGTAGATACTAGCCTTAACCTATACTATAGCCTTAACGTAAGGTATAATAATAAAGAAAGCCTGTCTAATATACTACGTAGTTATCTTCTTAGCGCTTATATACGCTTTAGCGGTTTAGCTCTTAACTATAGACCTTACTAAGGGTCTCTTAAGGATAGTAAAGTTACTCTAGAAGATCTAAAACAACGGTCTTAAGGTAGTCTCTAGAGCGTTTAAGGCTACCTTAATTAAGATCTTATATACTAAAACAAACATATCCTTAATCTACTTTTACCTTAAATTCCTCTAAAGGACTATATAAGTAAGAGTATAGCTTATAAGTTATAAGGCCGTTATTTAGAACGCTAGAGACCGGATATAAAAGAATATAGATCTTAGTAAGGGTAGGCCTTAGTCTAACCTAAGGCCTACCCTAGTAGAAGTTAAAGAAAGATAGGTAAGGAATAAGCTTAAGGGCCGGAATATAACATAAGATAAGGAACCTAAGACGCCTCTCTTACTAAGAGAGCTCTCTCTTACTAAGGTATAAGGTATCTTTAAGAAGAAACTCTATAAGGATTAGAATGTATAGTAAAAACGCTACTAGTAAGATAACCTTAGGTTAACCCTCGCGTAGTAAAGAGAGCTAGGGAAAGAACGTATAAAGAGATACAAATTAATAATAAAAGCGGAATACTCTTTAGTACTAGCTATTAAGATAGAAAAGATTAGTCTCTAAGCCTTCTTAACCTAAAGAAAGGTCCTTACTTACTTAGTAGATTACTTATATAAGTAGAGGTCCTAGATAGTAAAGTACATTATTACTAGATACCTAGATTTTAGAGAATAAAGGGCGTACTTAATTAAACAACTAGGCCTATTAGATTATTAGGTAATTATATCTGACCTAGGTCGTCTCTAGAAGGTAGCTAGATAGCTAATAAGGCTAAGTATCTTAGGACAGTACTACCTTATAGTCTAGGCCCTAGCTAACTAATTAAACACAAGAAGAATATAAGGAACACCTAAGGTAACCTAGGGTTTAACTAACACTAACATTTATTAACTAGAATAAGACCTAAACAAAATAGCTATACTACTAGAATACACTTAGGCTATAACTAACACAAAAGAGCCGTATAATTCTAACTAGAATCTATAACGCTACCTACTTAAGTAAGTATACCTAAGCTATACCCGGGATTATATACGACTAGAAAGGGAAAGGAATAACAAAAGGAAAGAAGGAAATAGAGTAAGAAGACATTACCTTAAGACAAAACTAGAACTAAGAAAAAGAAAAACCTCTTCTAATTAAAGAAAGACTAGAGCCGATTATAGGTAGTAGTATTATTAATAGGTATACAATTCTGTCGCTTATTAGCTATATTTACAAAAAGAATAAAGGGACCTTACGATAGAGTAGAGGGTCTAGATTATTATTACTATACTAGCGTTAAGCTAGTCTAACCGACTAGTAATCTTATAAGTAGAGTTATCTAAGAAGTAGTAGTAGGTTCGGCCTAGGCCTACTATCTTATAGATAAGGTACTAAGAACTTTTATATAAATTCCGCTACTTATTAAAAGTAGTAAGAAGAAAAACAAAAGAGCTATCTACTACGTAAAGTAAAAGGCAAGTAGAAGTAATCTTTTAAGCTAAGGAGATAGAGAAGCTAAGGTAAGTAACAATAATAGAGCAAGTATACTTTACTACCTCTCTTACTTAAGAGAGGTGTTTAAGAAGAATCTAGCTAAGGGGTTAGTAAGGGCTAAGAGAAAAGGGGCTAAAGGAATCATACTTTATTATAAGAAGAACGCTACTAGGTATAATAATTATAGACGTTATCCCTTAACACTTTCTTATATTAGTACGTAGAGTTTAAAAACAGTATTTTAATATAGTAAAGATAGTAACCCTAAGAAAGTAACTACTCTATACTAACAGGCTCTTGCCGCTATATACGTAGTAAGTATACTACTAACCTTAGATAAAGGTTAGTAAGGGACAGTACTAATATAAGATAGTACATATACTACTCTATAATACAGGTCTACTCTAGTAACTAACTAATAAGGTAGCGACGCCCCTTATAGCGCCGCCTTCTCCTTAGTTAGCCGTAGTAGGCCCTTCTCTCTCTTCTTTCTTATCTCTACCCTTATTAGCCTTACTAACTCTCTCTTCTCTCTCTCTTTCCTTATCCTCCTTAGTATCCTTAGTATCCTCTCCCTTAGACTCCTTAGCGCCCCTTTCTTAGGCTTAGACTAGTACATCTCTTACTAACTTATTAAAATAGTCTAGGTTATTATTATTATTAATATTATCCTTATCTTTATCTCTTTCTTTATCTTTATCTCTACCTTTACCCTTATCTTCCTCTTCTTTCTCTTCTTCTACCCTACGCGCTATAGCTACTACTTCTTACTTAAGGAAAGCGGCGCGCTTTACGTAGACAGACTAGATAAAGGAAATTAATAAGGAGGTATCTTAGAGAGGCGGTAGAGCCTTAGTCCTATAGGCATACATACCTTTAGTAAGGCCCTTCTTCTTTTTCTCTCTCTACTTTATCTCTATCTCTGTCTTAGTTATTATTATTACTATTACTATTATCTACGTTACTATCTTTGTTATTATTGTCGTCTTTAGCTTTAGCTTTAGCTTTAACTTCGGCTAGGCTACTACCTTCTCTAGTACTACTCTTAATCCTAGCTTAGCTAGCGTCCTCTCCTTTTCCTTTCCTTACTTAGTAAGGGCAAGAGGTAGAGAAAGACGCGGGTTAGCCGCGGGTACGGGCCGCTTAGTAGGCTTTAGCTATATAAGGTAAGAGCGTTAGTCTATAAGTAAGTAATAAAGGGTACTAACAACAAAGAATACACAAACCTTTAATAGAGTATCTAGACTAATCTAGGCAAAACCTTTCTCTAGCTCTCTAGAGGTAGATCTATAGGCACTAAACATTATAAGAGGGCTAGGTAAAAACACCTTAGACCTACCTTAAGAAAGAGTAAAAAGGTTATTATTATTAACATTATTATTATTGTTAAACCTACTTAAGACACGAGCGTTAGATCGTATAAAGATAGACTAATTATTAGCCGAATCGTTATATGTCTTTACTATAAAAGAACTAGCCTAGGGAGGCTTACTAGTATAGATACGCTTACTAGTAGACTAGTAAAGTAAGAGGAAGTAGTCGTGTCCTTACTTTTATAAGGTTATAGTAAGGGTAGCGTAAGGCATCTTAAAGAAAGGGACAAGATGTTAAAGGTACTTTAAGATTTTAGTTTTAGAAAAGGGAATTTAAGAGTAAATAAAGAGGTAAGAAAGGTTATAAGTAAATTAGTAAAGAGAAAGGTAAAGAGGTAAGATGTTTATATAGAACATAACAAAGACCCCTTACTAGTAAGTAACCAAATAAGCGACAAGAACTAAACTAGATTTAGTATAAAATAATAATTAGGACAATAATTAGGACAGCCTTAGGCCTGTATTAAGACAAGCCCGTGTAACGTCCTAGCTAGTAAACAAAGGCTACGCCTAATACACGTACAAAACTAGTACTTAGAGTAGCTATAAAAGTAATTTACAATATAAAGAAAAGAAGAGGCTTATAAGATTAGAATTTTTTATCTTAAGAGTCAAAAGAATAGCGTATAGACAAATAAAAGGCAACCCTTAGGTAAGAACTAAGGTAACTATAAGTAGTTATTATTTTCTTATTTCTAATCTAAGAACAAAGTAGAGTACTAAGAGTAGTCTAGCGTATAAGAGGCGTACTATATCTATAGCGATATCTATAGGCTTATATAAAGGAGATAAGGACATAACAAAAGGACTAGTAATATAATAGTACCTTAGTAAGAGGGTTTTATTTTCTTTCTTTCTTATAGAACTATATGTATACTAAAACTTAGATTAAACTCTTATAGTACCTAGTATAGGTATTTAATAGAGGAAGATGTTACTACTACTACTACTATAATTTTAGCCTTTTATAAGATATAGATTACTAAGAGTAATAAATAAAAGACAGCCTTTTATATAAAGTACAGCCTATATAAGTAGCTAGTAACGTCCTTTAAGCTTATAAATACGCTAAGTACCTTTTAAAAGTATATTAATTAAGTCCTTTAAGACTATCTAGACGAGTTCTATTTAGTATACGTAAACAATATCTTAATTTACTTAGAAAGGACTTTTAAAGAATACTAAGAGTACGTATAAAAGGTACTAACTAGACTCTAAAAGACAGGCCTATAGCTTAATATTAATAAGTATAAGTTTAAGGTTAAGTTAATAAAGTACCTTAGGTTTATTATTAAGGCTAAGTAAGGCGTATAGATAGACCTAGGTAAGGTTAAGGCTATCTTAGACTAAAAGGTACCTTATATAGTTAAAAAGGTCTAAGGATTCTTAGGATTTATAAACTTTTATAAGAAGTTTATCTAGAACTTCTTTAATGTTATACGCTTAATTATAGACCTTATAAAGAAGGATAAGGCGTTTAAGTAAATAGACAAAGCTAAGAAGGCCTTTAAATAGCTAAAGAAGATGTTTGTATTAGTACTAATTCTTACCTTCTTTAACTATAACTATAAGACAATCTTAGAGACAGACTCCTTTAGGTAGTATATAAGTAAGACACTATTTTAGGTTAATAATAAGAGAGTCGTATAACCTTATATGTACTTCTTAAAGAAGAATAACCTAGTAGAGTATAATTATAAGATTTATAATAAGAAAATATTAGCGATTATCTAGTACTTTAAAGAGTAAGACTTAAGTCTATAAAGCGTTAAGAGTTTTAAGATTTATATAGACTATAAGAACCTAGAGTACTTTATAATAGTCTAGAAACTAACTAAATAATAAATAAGATAGTCCTTAATCTTATTAAAATATAACTTTATAATCTTATATATTAAAGAAAAGACAAACCTAATAGCTAATACACTATTACAACAAGACTAAGACATACTATTAAACTAGAAAGACAAACAACTATAGTACTATATAATATAGTTACTAAAGCTAAACTATCTAGTTAACCTCTTAAGTAAGTTACTTTTAAGGTAGAAAGTAACGACTAAGAGGAACGTCCTTTTCTAAGGATTAATAGCGGCTATAAAGCTATACTTACTACTTATAAAGACGATCTATACTACCTTTATAAAGAGTACTACACTAGCTAGTAATAGGCTAGTATATAAAGTACTAAAAGAAGAGAATAGCTTAGAGAGGCTTTAAGTAAGCGCTTAGGTAAAAGACTTAGTATATAATAAGATAATCTAGACACTAGCCTAAAGTAACTAGGTCTTTTTAACTAAACTTAAGGTTAAGGTATTAATTATAGAGTATAGCTTAGACTAAGGAAATTAGCTACTCTTTTAAGGTAAGTACTAGGTCTTAGACTCTAAAGAGCTTTATACAAAGCTAATCTAGTATATATATAACTTAGTCTTAATAGGCTATCTAGGTCGTAAGGTTATATCTACTCTTATAATACGCTAGTTCTTTTAGCTAGAGATACTAAGAGACATCTACTATTTTATATAGAATTATAATTTATATAGCTATAATAAGGCCTAAAGGAATTAAAAGTAAGGATTCTTAAAACCCTTACTTATACCTAATTAGATATAAAAAGAGATTTTAATTAACTTTATAGTTAACCTACCTAAGAGTTAAGGTTATATAAACCTAATAGTTATTATAGACTAGCTAAGTAAAGAGGTAATTCTTAAGCTAATAGTATAGATTAGAGTAAAAGACATAGCTAACGCGTTTATACAATACTTTTACTAACATTATAGACTACTATACATAATTATGTCTAATAAAGGACTATAGTTTATAAGGATTATATAGACATAGATCTATACGTACTTAAAGATCGTATAAAGGCTGTCGACTATATTCTACTCTAAAATAGATAGGTTAATAGAGTGTATAAACTAGATAGTAGAGACATACCTTTATATATTTACGAATTACGCTTAGAACAATTAGGCTAAGCTACTACTAGCTATAGAACTAGTAATTAATAATTAAGACGTAGCGTCTATAAGAGTAAGCCTCTTCTTTTTAACTTATAAGTACTATATTAGCCTAATCTAGACGTTATATAACCTAATACTATATAGTACTTATAAGAGCCTTACTTAGTAAGTAGATAATATTATAAGAAAGCTTAAGGATATAACTAAGTAAGTATAAGCGTTAATAGCTATAGCCTAGTAGGTATAAGAAGACTTAGTAAATTAGCGGCGCTTATAGGCCGTACGATTTAACGTTAGTAATAAGGTCTAGCTTAATCTATAGAACGTCTATATAAGCCGTCTATTAAAGAAGCTTAATATAAAGTATACTAAGTTTATAGTAATAGAGGTTATAGGTTTATATAGCTACTAGCTTAATACCTTACTAAGGATCTATAACGTGTTCTCTTCTAACTTCTTATACTTAGTATTATATAATCTGTTCTTATTATAAGAGGTAACTAACAATTAGCTTAGGCCTATAATTATAAAAAGAAAAGAAGAATACTATATTAAAAAGATTATAGAAAAGCGTACTATATAATAAGACTAAGGTAGCTAGGTATAGTACCTAGTTAAGTAGGTAGAGTATTAAGCCTTTACTTAAAAACCTGTGTCTATACTAACTAATACTACTGTACTAGCGTTATATAGTAGTAGTAGTAACATCTTTCTTTATTAAATACCTATACTAGGTACTATAAGAGTTTAATCTAAGTTTTAGTATATATATAGTTCTATAAGAAAGAAAGAAAATAAAACCCTCTTACTAAGGCGCTGTTATATTACTAGTCCTTTTATTATGTCCTTATCTCTTTTATATAAGCCTATAGATATTACTATAGATATAGTATACCTTATATATACTAGACTACTCTTAGTACTTTACTTTATTCTTAGAATAAAAATAAGAAAATAATAACTACTTATAGTTACTTTAGCTCTTACTTAAAGGTTACTCTTTATTTGTCTATACGCTATTCTTTTAACTCTTAAGATAAAAAAATTCTAATCTTATAAGCCTCTTTCTTTCTTTATACTATAAATTACTTTTATAACTACCTTAAGTACTAGTTTTATACTTATGTTAGGTATAGCCTTTATTTACTAGCTAAGACGTTATATAGGCTTGTCTTAATATAGGCCTAGGGCTATCTTAATTATTGTCTTAATTATTATTTTATACTAAATCTAGTTTAGTTCTTATTACTTATTTAGTTACTTACTAGTAAGGAGTCTTTATTATGTTTTATATAAATATCTTACTTCTTTACTTTTTTCTTTACTAATTTACTTATAACCTTTTTCTCTTCTTTATCTACTCTTAAACTCTCTTTTCTAAAACTAAAATCTTAAAGTAACTTTAATATCTCTTAATCGTCCCTTTCTTTAAGATACCTTATGTCGCCCTTACTATAACCTTATAAAAGTAAGAACGTAACTACTCTTTTTTACTTTACTAGTCTATTAGTAAGCGTATCTATACTAGTAAGCCTTCTTAGGCTAGTTCTTTTATAGTAGAGACATATAACGATTTAGCTAATAATTAGTCTATCCTTATATAATCTAACGCTTATATCTTAAGTAAATTTAATAATAATAATAATATTAATAATAATAACCTTTTTACTCTTTCTTAAGGTAGGTCTAAGATGTTTTTACCTAGCCCTCTTATAATGTTTAGTACTTATAGATCTACCTTTAGAAAGCTAAAAGAAGGTTTTATTTAGATTAGTCTAGATACTTTATTAAAGGTTTATATATTCCTTATTATTAGTACTCCTTATTACTTACTTATAGACTAACGCTCTTACCTTACGTAACTAAAGCCTACTAAGCGGCCTGTATCTATAGCTAGCCTATATCCCTCTCTACTCTTTACCCTTACTAAGTAAGGAAAAGAGAAGAAAGGGACACTAGCTAAGCTAAGATTAAGAGTAGTACTAGAGAAGGTAGTAGCCTAGCTAAAGTTAAAGCTAAAGACAATAATAATAATAATAAAGATAGTAGTATAAATAATAATAATAGTAATAACTAAGATAGAGATAGAGATAAAGTAAAGAGAAAAGAAGAAAAAGGGCCTAGCTAAGAGTATATATACTTATAGAACTAAGGCTTTACTACTTCTCTAAGATACTTTCTTATTAATTTCTCTTATCTAGTCTATCTATATAAAGTACGTTATCTTCTTTAAGTAAAAAGTAGTAGCTATAGTGTATAAAGTAAAAGAAGAGAAAGAAGAAAAAGATAAGGATAAGAATAAAGATAAAAATAAAAAAAGAGATAAAGACAAGAATAATATTAATAATAATAATAACCTAGACTATTTTAATAAGTTAGTAAGAGATATACTAGCCTAAGCCTAAGAAAAGGGCGCTAAGAAGTCTAAGAAAGAGGATACTAAGAAAGATAAGAAGAGAAAAAGAGAGAAGAGAGTTAGTAAGGCTAGTAAAGAAAGAAGAAGAGAAAGAGAAGAGGATAAGGATAAGGATAAAAAAGGAGAAGGAAAAAGGCTTACTATAACTAACTAAGAAGAAGGTAGTGTTATAAAAGGCGTTACTACCTTATTAGTTAGTTACTAGAGTAGACTTATATTATAAAGTAGTATATATACTATCTTATATTAGTACTATCTCTTACTAACCTTTGCCTAAGGTTAGTAGTATACCTACTACGTATATAGTAGTAAGAGCCTATTAGTATAAAGTAGTTACTTTCTTAAGGTTACTATCTTTATTATATTAAAATACTATTTTTAAACCTTATATACTAATATAAAAAAGCGTTAAAAGATAACGTTTATAATTATTATACTTAGTAATGTTCTTTTTATAATAAAGTATAGTTCTCTTAGTCCCTTTTCTCTCTTAGCCCTTACTAACCTTTTAGCTAGATTCTTCTTAAATACTTCTCTTAAGTAAGAGAGGTAGTAAAGTATACTTACTCTATTATTATTACTTACCTTAGCTTCTTTATTCTCTTAGCTTAAAAGATTACTTTTACTTACCTTTTACTTTATATAGTAGATAGCTCTTTTGTTTTTCTTCTTACTACTTTTAATAAGTAGTAGAATTTATATAAAAGTTCTTAGTACCTTATCTATAAGATAATAGGCTTAGGCTAAACTTACTACTACTTCTTAGATAACACTACTTATAAGATTACTAGTTAGTTAGACTAGCTTAATACTAGTATAGTAATAATAATCTAAACCCTTTACTTTATTATAAGGTCTCTTTATTCTTTTATAAATATAGCTAATAAGTAATAGAATTATATACTTATTAATAATACTACTACTTATAATTAGCTCTAGTCCTTCTTTAATTAAAAGAGGTTTTTCTTTTTCTTAGTTCTAGTTTTGTCTTAAAGTAATGTCTTCTTACTTTATTTCTTTTTTTCTTTTTATTATTCTTTTCTCTTTTTAGTCGTATATAATCTTAAGTATAGCTTAAGTATACTTACTTAAGTAACTAGTATTATAGATTTTAGTTAGAATTATATAGCTCTTTTATATTAGTTATAGCCTAAGTATATTCTAGTAGTATAGCTATTTTGTTTAAGTCTTATCTTAGTTAATAAATGTTAGTATTAGTTAAACCCTAAGTTACCTTAAGTATTCCTTATGTTCTTCTTATATTTAATTAGTTAGCTAAGGCCTAGACTATAAGGTAGTACTATCTTAAGATACCTAGCCTTATTAGTTATCTAGCTACCTTTTAGAGACAACTTAGGTTAGATATAATTACTTAATAGTCTAATAAGCCTAGTTATTTAATTAGGTACGTCTTTTATTCTTTAAAATCTAAGTATCTAGTAATAATATATTTTACTATCTAAGACCTTTACTTATATAAGTAATCTATTAAGTAAGTAAGGACTTTTCTTTAGGTTAAGAAGGCTTAAAGACTAATCTTTTCTATCCTAATAGCTAGTACTAGAGAGTATTCTACTTTTGTTATTAATTTATATCTCTTTATATATTCTTTTCTTAGCTCTCTTTACTATATAAAGGTTAACCTAAGGTTATCTTACTAGTAGTGTTTTTACTATATATTCTAATCCTTATAAAGTTTCTTCTTAAAGATACCTTATACCTTAGTAAAAGAGAGCTCTTTTAGTAAAAGAGGCGTCTTAAGTTCTTTATCTTATATTATATTCTAGCCTTTAAGCTTATTCCTTACTTATCTTTCTTTAACTTTTACTAGAGTAAGCCTTAGGTTAGACTAAAGCCTACCTTTACTAAGGTCTATATTCTTTTATATCTAGTCTCTAGTATTCTAAATAATAGCTTTATAACTTATAAGCTATACTTTTACTTATATAGTCCTTTAGAGGAATTTAAGGTAAAAGTAGATTAAGGGTACGTTTGTTTTAGTATATAAGATCTTAATTAAGGTAGCTTTAAACGCTCTAAAGACTACCTTAAGACTATTGTTTTAGATCTTTTAAAGTAACTTTACTATCCTTAAAAGACCTTTAGTAAGGTCTATAGTTAAGAGCTAAACTATTAAGGCGTATATAAGTACTAAAGAGATAACTATATAGTATATTAGATAGGCTTTCTTTATTATTATACCTTACGTTAAGGCTATAGTATAAGTTAAGGCTAATATCTACTTCTTTATCTTTTTCTCTAAGTATTTTAAGTAAGCTTTTTATAATAGCTTTAAGTCTAGGATAAGGCTAAGGATCTTAATTAATAGTTTTAAGGTAATCTTTATATTACTTAAAAAAAGGCTTGTATTTAGGTTATGTTTTTATTCTTTACTTAAGTAAAGTAGATAGTATTTTATTAGTTTAAAGATAGCCTTATATCTATAGGCCTAGTTAGAATATACTTAGTAAATCTTTACTAGCCTTTAGTAATTCCCTTTTATTATCTTACTCTAGATAATAATATTTATATTATTAATAAATCTAATAGTACTTTTCTCTTATAAGGTAGTATTATACTATTCTACTAGTTCTAAGTTATAAAATAAAAAGAAGATAAGGAATAAGAAAGAGCCTTATAGAATTCTAGAAAAGACTTTAAAGAAAGGGCTAGTATAGTTATTAATCTTAATTAAACTACTTCTTTTTAAGAAGAAGCCTTTAACTAGTTAGACTATCTACTCTAAGATCTCTTTTATACGTAAGATATAAAGGAGCCTTAGGTAAGATAAGTTATTAAAGGCCTTAGCTATGTCTAGGCTAAGAATTAACATTACTATTTTTAGGCTACTTTACTAAGCCTTATAGACCTAGTTTATAATTAGCTTTAGTACTATAGTTATATCTTTCTTTCTTTACGCCTTTATTTAGTATACTAAAAAGAGCTAGTAATCTTTTACTAGGTTAGTTAGTCTTATAGTAACTAGCTTTTCTAGAGTCTTTCTAAAGGTATTAAAGAAGGTAATTAGTTAATATAATTTTACTTAGTAGTAGTCTTTTCTTAGCTTTAGGATTATAATAGTTTAGGCTACCTTAAACCTCTTTAAGAAGTACTTAACTTAAGTATAGTAGTTAAAGAAGTAAGTATAGTATTAAAGTAAGACCTTTATTAATATTTTAATAATCTTATTTAAGATCTTATCTAGGCCTAAGGCCTTCTTATTCTTAAGCTTCTTAATTATAGTATAAACTTTATTTACTAAGAACTCTTATAAGTAAAACAGACTCTCTTTATATTATCTTTTTCTTAGGTTAACTAGCTTGTCCTAAAGGTATTAGTATTCTAAGATATCTAAAAGATTAGTATTAAAAGCTAAGACAAAGAAAACATCTTAGAAAGCTTTAGCCTTTATCTTATAAGTATTAACTAAGGCCCCTTTACTCTAAGGGTAGAGAGTTAAGAACTATAGTAAGGGTTTAGGTAAGTAGCTTTTATTCTTTACTTATTATTTAAGTTACTATATTCCTTCTTTATACTAACTAGCCTTATAGACTAAGGCCTTAAAGTAAAGGGTCTAAGTTTTTAAGATTACTTTCTTCTTTTTTTTTACTATTTTATACTACTCTCTTATTATCTCTTTTAGAATTCTCTTACCTCTTTTTTAGTACCTTTTTAGGTCTACTTATCTTACCTTCTTTACTTACTTATTATACTCTTTATTTTAGAAGCTTTTAGACTTATTACTTACTCTTTACTATAAGACCGCTACTTTAATAGCCTAATTTAAGAAGTCTATAAGTAGTTAGAGCTAGTTATTAATATCTTTTAGAGTACGTAGCTTAGAGATTACTAGTACTAAGCCTTATAGGATTTTAAGAAGCTTTAGTTTATTAGTTACTTTTTATTATCTTTATAAGAGTAAGACGTAGCTTTTAGCCTTAAATCTAAGCTTTATAGTAATAAGAAAGTAATTAGACTAGAGGTTATATCTTAGCTTTACTTTATAAGAGCTAAGAAGATCTTTAAATTTAATTAAGATTAGGGCTAAGTTAATATAAGATTTATAGTTTTCTTTTCTTTATGTTTATTCTCTAATAAACGTTATAATCTTAAGTAAAAAGTCTTATAAAATACTTATTACTTTATCTAATATTCTCTTTAAGTCTTAAGAGGCTTTACTCTCTTATATAAGGTAATAAAGGTTAAAGTCCTTTACTACTATATACTTATAGCTTTAGTTATCTAGCTCTTCTTAAAAGGCTAAGAGAGTAAAGAGTCCTCTTAAAGTATATTTATTAAGAAGAAAAAGGTTATAGATGTTTATAACTTTAACTAGTATTAGAGTACTTATAACGTCGACTTTAAGGCTAACTTAGTATAAGTCTAGGTAAAGAGTATTAAAGGTCTAAGTAGTCTAATTAATCTTTTTATTTATATATATTACTACTCTTATACCTTTTACTTATTTATAGATTAGTCTTTACTAAAGACCTAGTAAAGTAGTTATAAAGTCGTGTTTATTATACT
>NW_020194484.1:603793-611911 GCF_003019875.1 Amorphotheca resinae ATCC 22711
TTCTTATAGGTTTACTTAAATAAAAAGAGAAAGAATAAAGAAACTAATAGCTTTAACTTCTAGTCCCTTTCTTTTCTTAATACTAAGCTTTAGAACCTTTATAGTACCTAGCTATATAACTCTAGTTGTTCTTATTCTAAGCTAGATAAAATCCTAAACAAATAAAATACTTATAAGCTAAGACTCTTTATAAAATTAGACTAAGACTTATTTAATATACTATAATATAACGTTAATAAAAAGAAGGACGTTATAATTATACTACTTTAAGACCTCTCTTTAGCCTAGTATAATATCCTAACTATTTAAGAACCCTAGTATAATAAACACGACTTTATAACTACTTTACTAGGTCTTTAGTAAAGACTAATCTATAAATAAGTAAAAGGTATAAGAGTAGTAATATATATAAATAAAAAGATTAATTAGACTACTTAGACCTTTAATACTCTTTACCTAGACTTATACTAAGTTAGCCTTAAAGTTAACGTTATAAGTACTCTAATACTAGTTAAAGTTATAAATATCTATAACCCTTTCTTTCTTAACAAGTATACTTTAAGAGGACTCTCTACTCTCTTAGCCCTTTAGAAAGAGCTAGATAACTAAAGCTATAAGTATATAGTAGTAAGGGACTTTAACCTCTATTACTTTATATAAGAAAGTAGAGCCTTTTAAGACCTAAAGAGAATATTAAACAAAGTAATAAGTATTTTATAAGACTTTTTACTTAAGATTATAATACTTATTAAAAAATAAACGTAAAAAAAAGAAAACTACAAATCTTATATTAACTTAGCCTTAATCCTAATTAAATTTAAAGATCTCCTTAGCTCTTATAAAGTAAAGCTAAGATATAACCTCTAGTCTAATTACTTTTTTATTACTATAAAGCTTAGATTTAAGGCTAAAAGTTATGTCTTACTCTTATAAAGATAATAAAAAGCGACTAATAAACTAAAGCTTCTTAAAATCTTATAAGGCTTAGTACTAGTAATCTCTAAGCTACGTACTCTAAAAGATATTAATAACTAGCTCTAACTACTTATAGACTCCTTAAATTAGGCTATTAAAGTAGTAGTCTTATAGTAAAAGGTAAGTAATAGGTCTAAAAGCTTCTAGAATAAAGAGTATAGTAAGTAAGTAAAAAAGGTAAGACAAGTAGACCTAAGAAGGTACTAGAAAAGAGGTAAGAGAATTCTAAAAGAGACAATAAGAGAGTAGTATAAAATAGTAAGAAAAAAGAAGAAAGTAATCTTAAAAGCTTAGACCCTTTACTTTAAGGCTTTAGTCTATAAGACTAATTAGTATAAAGAAAGAATATAGTAACTTAAATAATAAGTAAAGAATAAAAGCTACTTACTTAAACCTTTACTATAGTTCTTAACCCTTTACCCTTAAAGTAAAAAGGCCTTAGTTAATACTTATAAGATAAAGGCTAAAGCTTTTTAAAACGTTTTTTTTACTCTAGCTCTTAATACTAATCTTTTAGATATCTTAAAATACTAATACCTTTAAGATAAGCTAGTTAACCTAAAAAAGAGATAATATAAAGATAGTTTATTTTACTTATAAGAGTTCTTAGTAAATAAAGTTTATACTATAATTAAAAAGCTTAAGAATAAGAAGGCCTTAGGCCTAGATAAGATCCTAAATAAGATTATTAAAATATTAATAAAAGTCTTACTCTAATACTATACTTACTTCTTTAATTACTATACTTAAGTAAGGTACTTCTTAGAGAAGTTTAGAGTAGTCTAAACTATTATAATCTTAAAGCTAAGAAAAGACTACTACTAAGTAAAATCATATTAACTAATTACCCTTTTTAATACCTTTAGAAAGACTTTAAAAAAGCTAGTTACTATAAGACTAACTAACTTAGTAAAGGATTACTAACTCTTTCTAGTATACTAAATAAGAGTATAAAGAGAGAGAGATATAACTATAGTACTAGAACTAATTATAGAACAAGTCTATAAGGCTTAGTAAAGTAGCCTAAAAATAGTAGCGTTAATTCTTAGCCTAGATATAGCTAAGGCCTTTAATAACTTATCTTACCTAAGGCTTCTTTATATCTTATATATAAAGAGGATCTTAGAGTAAATAGTCTAACTAGTTAAAGGCTTCTTCTTAAAGAAAAGTAGTTTAATTAAGATTAATAACTATACTAGCCCTTTCTTTAAAGTCCTTTCTAGAATTCTATAAGGCTCTTTCTTATTCTCTATCTTCTTTTTGTTTTATAACTTAGAACTAGTAAAATAGTATAACACTACCTTATAAGAAGAAAGTACTATTAGATTTATTAACGATATAAACATTATTATCTAAGGTAAGATAATAAAAAAGAATTACTAAAGGCTAGTAAAGATTTACTAAGTATATTCTAACTAGGCCTATAGATATAAAGCTATCTTTAAACTAATAAAATACTATCTACTTTACTTAAGTAAAGAATAAAAACATAACCTAAATACAAGCCTTTCTTTAAGTAATATAAAGATTACTTTAAAACTATTAATTAAGATCCTTAGCCTTATCTTAGACTTAAAGCTATTATAAAAAGCTTACTTAAAATACCTAGAGAAAAAGATAAAGAAGTAGATATTAGCCTTAACTTATACTATAGCCTTAACGTAAGGTATAATAATAAAGAAAGCCTATCTAATATACTATATAGTTATCTCTTTAGTACTTATATACGCTTTAGTAGTTTAGCTCTTAACTATAGACCTTACTAAAGGTCTCTTAAGGATAGTAAAGTTACTCTAAAAGATCTAAAACAGTAGTCTTAGAGTAGTCTCTAGAGTATTTAAGGCTACCTTAATTAAGATCTTATATACTAAAACAAATATACTCTTAATCTACTTTTACCTTAAATTCTTTTAAAGGACTATATAAATAAGAGTATAGCTTATAAGTTATAAAGCCGTTATTTAGAATACTAAAGACTAGATATAAAGAAATATAAACCTTAGTAAGGGTAGGCCTTAGTCTAACCTAAGGCTTACTTTAGTAAAAGTTAAAAAAAGATAAGTAAGAAATAAGCTTAAAGGCTAGAATATAATATAAGATAAAGAACCTAAGACGTTCTTTTTACTAAGAGAGCTCTTTCTTACTAAAGTATAAAGTATCTTTAAGAAGAAACTCTATAAGGATTAGAATATATAGTAGAAACACTACTAGTAAGACAACCTTAAGTTAACTTTTATATAATAAAGAGAGCTAGAAAAAGAACGTATAAAGAGATATAAATTAATAACAAAAGTAGAATACTCTTTAGTACTAGCTATTAAGATAGAGAAGATTAGTCTCTAAGCCTTCTTAACCTAAAGAAAGGTCCTTACTTACTTAGTAGATTACTTATATAAGTAAAGGTCTTAAATAGTAAAGTATATTATTACTAGATACTTAGATTTTAGAAAATAAAGAACGTACTTAATTAAACAACTAGGCTTATTAGATTATTAGGTAATTATATCTAACTTAAGTCGTCTTTAGAAAGTAGCTAGATAGCTAATAAGGCTAAGTATCTTAAGATAGTACTACTTTATAGTCTAGGCCTTAGCTAACTAATTAAACATAAGAAGAACATAAGGAATACTTAAGGTAACCTAAGGTTTAACTAATACTAACATTTATTAACTAAGATAAGACTTAAATAAAATAGCTATACTACTAGAATATACTTAGGCTATAACTAATATAAAAGAGCTATATAATTCTAACTAAAATCTATAATACTACTTACTTAAGTAAGTATACTTAGGCTATACCTAAGATTATATATAACTAAAAAAAAGAAAGAATAATAAAAGAAAAGAAAGAAATAAAGTAAAAAGACATTACTTTAAGATAAAACTAGAACTAGAAAAAAGAAAAACCTTCTCTAATTAAAAAAGGACTAGAGCTAATTATAAGTAGTAGTATTATTAATAAGTATATAATTCTATTACTTATTAGCTATATTTATAAAAAGAAAGAAAGGACCTTATAATAAAGTAAAGAGTCTAGATTATTATTACTATACTAGTATTAAGCTAGTCTAACTAACTAGTAATCTTATAAGTAGAGTTATCTAAGAGGTAGTAACAGGTTTAGCCTAGGCCTACTATCTTATAGATAAGGTACTAAGAACTTTTATATAAATTCTATTACTTATTAAAAGTAGTAAGAAGAAAAACAAAAGAGCTATCTACTATATAAAGTAAAAAGTAAGTAAAAGTAATCTTTTAAGCTAAAAGAATAAAAAAGCTAAGGTAAGTAGTAATAATAGAGTAAGTATACTTTACTACCTTTTTTACTTAAGAGAGGTGTTTAAGAAGAATCTAGCTAGAAGGTTAGTAAGGGCTAAGAGAAAAGAGGCTAAGGGAATTATACTTTATTATAAGAAGAACGTTACTAAGTATAATAATTATAGACGTTATCTTTTAACGCTTTTTTATATTAGTATATAAGGTTTAAAAATAGTATTTTAATATAGTAAAGATAGTAACCTTAAGAGAGTAACTACTCTATACTAACAGGCTCTTGTTACTATATATATAATAAGCGTACTACTAACTTTAAGTAAAGGTTAGTAAAGGACAGTACTAATATAAGATAGTATATATACTACTTTATAATATAGGTCTACTTTAGTAACTAACTAATAAGGTAGTAACGCCTTTTATAGCGCTACCTTCTCCTTAGTTAGTTATAGTAGGCCTCTTTCTCTCTTTTTTCTTATCCTTATCCTTATTAGCCTTACTAACTCTCTCTTTTCTCTCTCTTCTCTTATCCTTCTTAGTATTCTTAGTATCCTTTCCCTTAGACTCCTTAGCGCTCCTTTTCTAGGCTTAGACTAGTACATCTCTTACTAACTTATTAAAATAGTCTAGGTTATTATTATTATTAATATTATTTTTGTCTTTATCTTTTTCTTTATCTTTATCTTTACTTTTACTTTTGTCTTCTTCTTTTTTCTCTTCTTTTACTTTATATACTATAGCTACTACTTCTTACTTAAGGAAAGTAGTACACTTTATATAGATAGACTAGATAAAGGAAATTAATAAAGAGGTATCTTAAAGAAGTAGTAAAGCCTTAGTTTTATAAGTATATATACCTTTAGTAAGGCCCTTCTTCTTCTTCTCTCTTTACTTTATCTCTATCTTTATCTTAGTTATCGTTATTACTATTACTATTATCTATACTACTATCTTTATTATTATTATTATCTTTAGCTTTAGCTTTAGCTTTAACTTTAGCTAGGCTACTACCTTTTCTAGTACTACTCTTAATCCTAGCTTAGCTAGCGTCCTCTTCTTTTCTTTTTCTTACTTAGTAAGGGTAAAGAGTAAAGAAGGACGTAGGTTAGCTATAAGTATAGGCCGCTTAGTAGGCTTTAGCTACGTAAGGTAAGAGTGTTAGTCTATAAGTAAGTAATAAGGAGTACTAATAATAAGGAATATATAAACCTTTAATAAAGTGTCTAGACTAATCTAGGTAAAACCTTTCTCTAGCTCTCTAGAAGTAGATCTATAGGTACTAAATATTATAAGAGAGCTAAGTAAAAACACTCTAGACCTACCTTAAGAAAGAGTAAAAAGGTTATTATTATTAATATTATTATTATTATTAAATCTACTTAAGATATAAGCGTTAGATTATATAAAGATAGACTAATTATTAGCTAAATTATTATATGTCTTTACTATAAAAGAACTAGCCTAAGAAGGCTTACTAGTATAGATACGCTTACTAGTAGACTAGTAAAGTAAAGAAGAGTAGTTACGTCCTTACTTTTATAAGGTTATAGTAAGGGTAGTATAAGATATCTTAAAAGAAAGGACGACTAAAAGATATTAAAAGTACTTTAGGATTTTAGTTTTAAAAAGAAGAGTTTAAGAGTAAATAAAAAAGAGAGAAGGGTTATAAGTAAATTAGTAAAGAGAAAGGTAAAGAGGTAAGATGTTTATATAGAATATAATAAAGACCCTTTACTAGTAAGTAACTAAATAAGTAATAAGAACTAAACTAGATTTAGTATAAAACAATAATTAAGATAATAATTAAGACAGCCTTAGGCCTATATTAAGACAAGCTTATATAACGTCTTAGCTAGTAAACAAAGGCTACGCCTAATACGCGTACAAAACTAGTACTTAAGGTAGTTATAAAAGTAATTTATAATATAAAGAAAAGAAAAGGCTTATAAGATTAGAATTTTTTATCTTAAGAGTTAAAAGAATAGTATATAAACAAATAAAGAGTAACCTTTAAGTAAGAACTAAGGTAACTATAAGTAGTTATTATTTTCTTATTTCTAATCTAAGAATAAAGTAAAGTACTAAGAGTAGTCTAGTATATATAAGGCGTACTATATCTATAGTAATATCTATAAGCTTATATAAAAGAGATAAAGATATAACAAAAAGACCGGTAATATAATAGCGCCTTAGTAAGAGGGTTTTATTTTCTTTCTCTCTTATAGAACTATATATATACTAAAACTTAGATTAAACTCTTATAGTACCTAGTATAGGTATTTAATAAAGAAAGATGTTACTACTACTACTATATATTAGTATATAGCTTTCTCTTAGCCTATTAGAGTATTAACTCTTAGTCTTCTTATAGAGTGTTTTAAGTCGCTTAAGGTAAGAGTAAAGGTTAGGCCTAAGGCTACCTTAGTATTAATTAGATCTCTTTAATAATACTTACTAAGCCTTATAAAGGCCGCTTACTTTACTTTTTTTAATTTTTTTTATAGTAGTAAGTAGGCTACCTAGTCTTAGGCCTAGTGTCTTCTCTTCTTATAGTTAGTATATCTTTATTTCTCTTTGTTTTATAAGTTTTAGTATGTTTTTATCTAGTAAGAGCTTACGTACGTTTTATAAGTTTTTTGTTTTAAATATATAGTTAACTAGTAAGGTCTTATCTCTTAGTACTTAAAGTACTAGTTTAAGGATACTCTTAGAGAGTAAAGGGCGTAGTAGTATAGTTTACTATCTACTATTAAGCCTTTCTTAATTACCTTTTTTATATATTTAAAGTCTAGGATACCTAAGATAAGAGACGTCTACTACTTTTCTTAGGCGTATATCTTAACTAGCTAGAATAACTTAATAATTTAGATCCTTAGGTTTAATACCTAGATAGCCTAGATCTATTCTTTTTTCTCTAAAGAATCTTCTTTAAGGCCTACTCTCTTAACCTTAACATTATATATAATTATTAGTAGTATAGTCTAGAATACCTTTACTTTACTAAAGGTTAACGTTACTTAGCCTTAATCTCTTTATATTTACCTTATACTCTCTAAATCCTTTATATAAAGCGTATAGCCTTTGTTTTTATACTTATAAATAGCCTATACTAAGGCGCCTAAAAGGGCTATATTAATCTTATTCTTTATTATCTTATAATTAATGTTTTTAAATCTCTTTATATCTTTTATAAAGAGCTTAACCTTAATCCTCTTCTTAATCTTTATAACGTCCTTATACCTAAACGTCTAGATTAAGAGGCTACTAGTCGCTAGGTAGGCTTAAGGCGCTCTTCTTCTAGCTATCGCTATATACATTAGTTAGCCTTACGTACTAAGGTTTATAACTTTAGTTTTAATATTCTTAATTAAAGAGGCTATTTATTAGGCTTATTCTAAGGCCTTAGTATTATTATTACTTATATATAAAGTTTTTATAACGTGTTTAATTTTATTAACTAACTTTTTAATACTTAGTATTACTAGAGAGTATCTAGTACTAAAGGCTTACTTATTAGCCTATAATATTACTTTATATATTTCTATAGTAATACTAAGTAATTGTCGGCCTAGGTAGATTCTAGGTCTTTTTAGCCTATTTTAACTGTCTTTAGTAGGTTCTCTTAAAGGCACTAGTAGGTACGTTATTATATAACAATAGAAGTTAAAGAGAGTACTTAAAGGAGTGTTTTAAGGTCCTTTTAATAAGTATAGTAGCTGTTGTTTTTTAAAAATGCCGCTCTTTAAGAAAGAGATGTTTTTTCTAACTAGTGTTATATAAAGAGTAAGAGTAGTAAGAAAAGAGAGAATAGAATACCTAGTAAGGTAGGTATTATATAATACGCTATTAGGTATAAAGATAAGTTGTT
>NW_020194484.1:612012-617816 GCF_003019875.1 Amorphotheca resinae ATCC 22711
AGGTATAAAGATAAGTTGTTATTTATATTCTTTATACTATTGTTTATAGTATATAGAGTTATAGTTATTATAGACGTTATAAGTTATAGATTATTAAGTAAAGGTATAACCTTTTATTATACTAAAAAAAGAAGAGAGTAAGAAAAACACTAGCTAAACCCTTACTATCTAGACCTTATAGTATAATTAGGTTATTATATAACCTTAACCCTTTCTTAAGAAAACATATAACTAGTACGCTTATGCCTAGCTTATTATTATTACTCTCTTCTTCTTACTTTAGGGCTAGTAGCCTTAGACGATTATCTAGAGAAGCCTATTATATACTACTACTATAAGTAGAATACCTTACGTTATAGTCTTTTTATTTATAGTTCTTATACGCCTTATTCTAGAATCTAGGTAGTACTTAGTAGTTAGAAAAGACCTTTTAGTCGTTTTTATAACATAAAGAATAGCTACTAAAGACAAGTACGCTTATATACTATATAAGTATTATATTTGTATAAGATAGATAATACGTCTATACTTATACTAGAGTAATATAGCTAAGGTAAAAAGGTACGTTACGCCTTAAAAAGGCTAGAGCTTAACGCTACTTGTCTATATAGATAAGTTATATAAGGACGTAAAGAGAGGTAATATATAAGATTAGGTACTACTAAGTAGTAAGGACGTTTAACTATACGATAGTATTATTAACTATGTGTATAAGGCTATGTACATATTAGTAAGGGCTAGCTAAAGGTAAGGTAGCGTCGTATATATTCTATAGGTTTAGAGTAGCTATTTTTTACTACGTAAAAAAAAAAAAAGAGGCTTAGTAATAGGCTAGCGCCCGCGTTAGCGCCGTACGAGTTTGTACTAGGGAAAGGAGCTTAACTTACTAATCGTTAAGAGGCAGCTACTTTAGAACGCTTAGTAGTAGCTTAATTAATAGATTATAGTACAATCGTATAGTATAAGAGGGGAAAAACATCTCCCTCTTAAGGAGCGGCATTTTTAGAAAACAATAGCTACTACACTTATTAAAAGGACCTTAAAACACTCCTTTAAGTGCCTTCTTTAACTTTTATTATCGTATAATAGTACACTTACTAGTACTTTTAGAAGAACCTACTAAGGACAGTTAAAATAGGCTAGAAAGACCTAGAATCTACCTAGGCTAATAATTACTTAGTATTACTATAGAAATTTATAAAGTAATATCGTAGGCTAATAAGTAGGCCTCTAGTACTAGACGCTCTCTAGTAATACTAAGTATTAAAAAGTTAGTTAATAAAATTAAACGTATTACGAAAACTCTATATATAAGTAACGACAATACTAAGGCTCTAGAATAAGCCTAATAAATAGTCTCTTTAATTAAGAACATTAAAACTAAAGTTATAAACCTTAGTACGTAAGGCTAACTAACGTACGTAGTAATAGCTAGAGAAAGAGCGCCCTAAGCCTACCTAGCGACTAGTAGCCCTTTAACCTAGACGTTTAGGTATAAGGACGTTATAAAGATTAAGAAAAGGATTAGAGTTAAGCTCTTTATAAAAGATATAAAGAGGTTTAAAAACATTAATTATAAGACAATAAAGGATAAGATTAATGTAGCCCTCTTAGGCGCCTTAGTACAGGCTATTTATAGGTATAGAAATAGAGGCTATACACTTTACATAAAGGATTTAGAGAGTATAAGGCAAATATAAAGAGATTAGGGCTAAGTAACGTTAACCTTTAGTAAAGTAGAGGTATTCTAGACTATACTACTAATAATTATATATAATGTTAAGGTTAAGAGAGTAGGCCTTAAAGAGGATTCTCTAGAGAAAAAGGAATAGATCTAGGCTATCTAAGTATTAAACCTAAGGATCTAAATCGTTAAGTCGTTCTAGCTAGTTAAGATACGTACCTAAGAGAAGTAGTAGACGTCTCTTGTCTTAAGTATCTTAGACTTTAAACACGTAAAAAAGGTAATTAAGAAAGGCTTAATAGTAGATAGCGAACTATACTACTACGCTCTCTACTCTCTAAGAGTGTCTCTAAACTAGTACTTTAAGTACTAGGAGATAAGACCCTACTAGTTAACTACATGTTTAAAACAAGAAACTTATAGAACATGTATAGGCTCTTACTAGACAAAGTATTGTATATTACAACTAAATTAGTACTAGTAGTATTTTAAGGATTAACGTTACCTTATTTACAATTAATCAAATTAGAGTTACCTTAACGTTACCTTAACTCTAATTTAATAAGTTAACGTTACCTTAATAGTATATCGTTAATCTAATACTAGAACATTATACTAAAAGCTAACAATACGCCGACTATTACAAATACTACTATTACGTGATACTATACACGTATTACGTAATATATCGCGTGATTTACGTAATCTATTACAAATACGCGATATATTACAAATGTTACCTACTGTATTAGCCGACGTACTACTAACATAGTATAGCGTATTACGTGGCGTATTACGTATTACGTAGCGTATTACGTGGCGTATTACGTATTACGTAGCGTATTACGTGGCGTATTACGTGGCTCTAGTTAGTAGTTGCAATTACGTGATTTTAGTGTTGTATTTAATTATATTGTATGATTTTAGTCGAGTATTAGGTGATTTTAGTGTCTTTACTTACAAATTCATGTACTAGAATATTCTATACTATGCCTAATTAAGTCTAGTAGCCTATCACGACTATAAGGCTTATAGAATAGTATAGAGTATTCTAGAAAACTTAAATCATGTATATAAGGACTTTAGAAAACACTCTAAGTCGTTAAGTTTGTCGTTAAGTTAATTTAATTTAATTTAATTTAATTTAGTACTCGTTAGCCTAACAGCTATACTACACTTCTTACGCGCCTCTTTTTACTTGTTACGTGTTATACTCACCTGTTACGCGTCTATCCGGTAATACAGCGTTCTATTATAACCTTGTAATCTAACATAAAGACATACTAAAACTTACAAAATAAAGAGAAATAAAGATATACTAACTATAAGAAGAGAGGACACTAGGCCTAAGACTAGGTAGCCTACCTACTACTATAGAAAAAATTAAAAGAAGTAAAGTAAGTAGCCCTTATAAGGCCTAGTAGGTATTGTTAAGGAGATCTAATTAACACTAGAGTAGCCTTAGGCCTAACCTCTACTCTTACTCTAAGCGACCTAAAACGCTCTATAAGAAGACTAAGAGTTAATACTCTAATAGGCTAAGAAAGAGCTATATACTAATATATACAAACCTTTAGCCCTTAAGTAAGAGATACAAGCCTACTTACTAGTTCCTTAAATAAGAAAAAAAGAATAGAGAAACTAATAGCTTTAACTTCTAGCTCTCTCTTCTTCTAACACTAAGCTTTAAAACCTTTATAGTACCTAGCCGCGTAACTCTAGTCGTCCTTATCTTAAGCTAGACAGAATCCTAAATAAATAAAATACTTATAAGCTAAGACTCTTTATAAAATTAGACTAGGACTTATTTAACATACTATAATATAACGTTAACAAAAAGAAGGACGTTATAATTACGCTACTCTAAGACCCTTCTTTAGCCTAGTACAACATCCTAGCTATTTAAGAACCCTAGTATAATAGACACGACTTTATAACTACCTTACTAGGTCTTTAGTAAAGACTAATCTATAGATAAGTAAAGAGTATAAGAGTAAGGTAGTAATGTATATAAACAAAAGGATTAATTAGACTACTTAGACCTTTAATACCCTTTACCTAGACTTATACTAAGTTAGCCTTAAAGTCGACGTTATAAGTACTCTAACACTAGTTAAAGTTATAAATATCTATAACCCTTTCCCTTTTAATAAATATACTCTAAGAAGACCCTTTACTCTCTTAGCCCTCTAAGAAGAGCTAGATAACTAAAGCTATAAGTATATAGTAGTAAGGGACTTTAACCTTTATTACTTTATATAAAAGGGTAGAGCCTCTTAAGACTTAAAGAGAATATTAGATAAAGTAATAAGTATTTTATAAGACTTTTTACTTAAGATCGTAACGCTTATTAGAGAACAAACGTAAGAAAAAGAAAACTACAAATCTTATATTAACCTAGCCCTAATCCTAATCAAATTTAAAGATCTCCTTAGCTCTTATAAAGTAAAGCTAAGACACGACCTTTAGTCTAATTACTTTCTTATTACTATAAAGCTTAGATTTAGGGCTAAAAGCTACGTCTTACCCTTATAAAGATAATAAAAAGCGACTAACAAACTAAAGCTCCTTAAAATCTTATAAGGCTTAGCGCTAGTAATCTCTAAGCTATATACTTTAGGGGATATTAATAACTAGCTCTAACTACTTATAGACTCCTTAAATTAAGCTATTAAAGTAGCGGTCTTATAGTAAAGGGTAAGTAATAGGTCTAAAAGCTTTTAGAATAAGGAGTATAGTAAGTAAGTAAAGAAGGTAAGACAAGTAGACCTAAGAAGGTACTAGAGAAGAGGTAAGAGAATTCTAGAAGAGATAATAAGAGAGTAGTATAGAATAGTAAGAGAAAAAAAGAAGGTAATCCTAAAAGCCTAAACCCTTTACTTTAAGGCCTTAGTCTATAAGGCTAGTTAGTGTAAAAAGGAAATATAGTAACTTAAATAATAAGTAAAGAATAAAAGCTACTTACCTAGACCTCTACTATAGTTCTTAACCTTCTACCTCTAGGGTAGAAGGGCCTTAGTAGATACTTATAAGAAGAAGGCTAAAGCTTTCTAAGACGTTTTCTTTACCTTAGCTCTTAACGCTAATCTTTTAGATATCTTAGAATACTAATACCCTTAAGACAGGCTAGTTAACCTAAGAAGAAGACAATATAGAGATAGTCTGTTTTACTTATAAGAGTTCTTAGTAGATAAAGTTTACGCTATAATTAAGAAGCTTAAGAATAAAAAGGCCCTAGGCCTAAATAAGATCCTAAACAAGATTATTAAAATATTAATAAAGGTCTTACTCTAATACTATACTTACCTCTTTAACTACTATACTTAGGTTAGGTACTTTCTAGAGAAGTTTAGGGTAGCCTAAACTATTATAATCTTAAAGCTAAAGAAAGACTACTACTAAGTAAAATTATATCGACTAATTACTCTTCTTAATACCTTTAGAAAGACTCTAGAGAAGCTAGTCACTATAAGACTAACTAACCTAGTAGAAGATTACTAACTCCTTCTAGTATACTAAATAAGGGCATAAAGAGAAAGAGACATAACTATAGTACTAGAACTAATTATAGAACAGGTCTATAGAGCTTAGTAAAGTAGCCTAAAAATAGTAGCGTTAATTCTTAGCCTAAATATAGCTAGGGCCTTTAATAATTTATCTTACTTAAGGCTCCTTTATATCTTACGTATAAAGGAGATCCTAGAGTAGATAGTCTAACTAGTTAAAGGCTTCTTCTTAAGGAGAAGTAGTTTAATTAGGATTAATAACTATACTAGCCTCTTCTTTAAAGTCTCTTCTAGAATTCTATAAGGCTTCTCTCTATCTCTTATCCTCTTTTTATTTTATAACTTAGAACTACTTACAGGCTGACCGCCCTCTATTTAAGAGATAGTTAAGCTAGTATTAAGTTTATATTAACCTAGATTTATAAGCTTAACTTAGTTTTAATCTAATTTTAAAAGGTTTTAACTTATTCTAAGCTAAGTTTTAAAGGTTTTAAGTAGTTTTAACTAAGTTTTAACTAAGTTTTAAATAGTTTTAACTAGGCTTAACTAGGTTTAACTAGGTTTAACTAGGTTTTAAGTAGTTTTAAAGAGTTAAAAACTTTTTTTTTTTTTTT
>NW_020194484.1:618357-632148 GCF_003019875.1 Amorphotheca resinae ATCC 22711
TAACTATATAGTTACTTTAGAACTAGTAGAGTACCTTTAAACTAAAATTTAAAATTCTACTAGTAATAACCTAGCTATCTAAGGTACACTATACACATGTATAGCCTGCTAACTCCTTGCTAAGTACATACATAAAGAAAGTTAAAGCTAAAGTATAATAAACTCTAAATGGTCGACAAGAAAGCGAATTACAAATAGTCGACAAGAAAGCGAATTGTAAATAGTCGACAAGAAAGCGAATTGTTAGCTATAATCTAAGTACAATTTAGTTAGCTTAAGTAATATATAAAGGAGTAGAGAAATAGTAAACGTACCTTAAGTTATAGCTTATTATCTTCCTTATTATTATCGTTACCCTTATTAACATGCCTATTATTACTCTCGCCTAATCTTACTACCTCTACACTACCTGTCTTACTAGCGCCCTTCTTAAAAAAACTTACATTAATTTCCTTGTCTAAATCGTTATTTAGGTTAATAAACGACCGCTTTCCTCTCTTACTTAAGTATAGTTAAGACCTTATTAGAAAATCATTAATACTAAGATGTATAAACTCGTTATAAGAGTACAAACTATTAAAAAAATTTAGTAGATACATACGTTAATACTTGTACAACTCTTGTACTAATGTCGTCTTATACAAATACGTTAGACGATAGTAAACTATAAGCTAGACACAAGTATCTACTTAGATTAGCTATCTCTAAACCTATACAGAGTAATAAGACTTATAGTATAGGAACAGAATTCCTAGTCTAGACACATTACATAAGTCGACTACTAGAGTAAACATTAGAAACACTAACGATAACTAATGTCTCTTAAAATCATTGTTAACTAATTCTCGAAGAGCTTTAAAGGTAGTAGTATACTCTACTTTAAGAGTTACATTAACCTACTTATTTACGTGTTCTAACGCTTACCGTAAGATTACGGTTTTCTAATTTTTAAAATTAGACACTGTCTTCTTTAGCGCTTTTTAGTATATCGTATTTGATTTCTTAAGACAGGGAAAAATATAATAGACTATATTATAATAATCGTTTAAACAAAAACCAGACATGTATTTTTACTTATTTAGCTTCTCTAGCTCTACAAAAGCTTTGTCTTTAGCCTTTGTCGTTTTAATAACAACTATAGTTAATAGATTAATGTTAGGACAGACGTCGTTTTTACAGAGTTGTAGACTACTAACTTAGTAGTCTTCTTTGTCTAATATATCCGATTTATTAACAGGAGCAATTAAGGGTATAACAGTCTAAGGCATAACAGTCTAAGGTATAACAGTCTAAGGCATAGTAGTTAGGGCTATAGCAGTCTAGGGCATCGTAGTCTAGGCCGCTTTTGTCGTAGGTAGCTTAGGATACATTAATTTAGCCACGTGCTTTAGCTGTAATGACGTAGATTTAAGCTTTGTAAGCGCATGCCTAGTAGCGGTCTAGAAAAGCCTTTATCAGCCTCTACCTTCCTTTAAAGGACTAGTGTCTGTCTATATACCTAAGAAGACCTTTTTGTAGGAGGAGGTGTTAGTTCTTTGTCGACTAGACTCGACTCTTGTAAGCTTTGCTTTTGTAGTCTACTACTACTATAAAAAGGATCTATAGATAGTGTCTCTAGTCTACTTCTTTAGCGCTAACTATGTTTCTAGCTCTAATCTACAACATCTTTATCGTTATCCTATGTCGCGATCGTATCGTTATCTAACTATCGGTTTACCTTCTTTATTGTTATAGCCTTAGCCTTTAAGACCTTTTGTATCTAGCTTTGTAAAGGCATTGTTATCAAACTAGTATATAACGAATAAATGTTAGTAAATATTAGGGTTAATATCTACGAAAAGGACATATTAAGGGTATCTAAA
Source organism: Amorphotheca resinae ATCC 22711 (assembly GCF_003019875.1). NCBI lineage: Eukaryota > Fungi > Ascomycota > Leotiomycetes > Helotiales > Amorphothecaceae > Amorphotheca > Amorphotheca resinae. The sequence continues at coordinate 620,220 of NW_020194484.1, forward strand.
TGTAGTAAATGTAGTACTTGTATAGTAATAAGTAAAGAGTAAAGAGTAAAATATGCGAATATAATACATTAAATACACTATAGTAGAGGGGTCACAAAGTACTACAATAACGTTAAGCTATATAGAGTTAGGACTAACCGAATTAAACTAGTAAGCTAATTATAGTGTTGTATATACGAGCTAGAAATATAGGTACGCTATCTAGCCTCTAGCTCGTGTAGGCTACAAATAGTAGCTAAAGTAAATGTAAAGGTAAACGTAAAGATAAGGTAAAGGTAGAGATAAAATAAAGGTAAAGGTAAAGGTAAGGTAGTTAAGACACCTACTTACTAGGTAAGTGCCTACCTAATGTTCGAATTTGATAATACAGTTAAGGAAGGCGCGCTAGTCCTAGTCATGTGACTTAAATCCTTAGGTACCTTAGGTAATAGGCACGTTCTATTCCTATTGTCTTATAAGGCTGTAAGTAACTGTTAATTAGAATAAATGTTAATTAGAATAGATTAAGCGTAATAAGTAATGTTTTTAGTCTCTACATTTACTTATTTCTAATCTATTTCTTTGTTGTTACGCTAACCTTTCTTGATTAATACCTATGCTATATCCTACTTAATCACTCTTTTACTAGTTCGATCTCTTCTACTAGTCTTTTGATCTCTGCTATTACGCTAAGATTAAACTAGTCTTTTGATCTCTGCCACTAGTCCTTTGATCTCTGCTATTACGCTAAGATTAAACCAGTCCTTTAATCTCTGTCACTAGTCCTTTAATCTCTGCTATTACGCTAAGATCACACTAGTCCTTTGATCTCTGCTACTACGCTAAGATTACTAACTGCTAGGTTAATATATCTAGATATCATGTGCCGTCTCTCTTAGCTAACATTCTAAAGATCTTTAACCTTTAACATAGTAACAAGCTCTCTAAGTACGCGTAATACGCGTAATGCCGCTAAGGCAATCTATAAGTAAACTATCGCTAAGGCTATACTCTCTAGTAAAGACGATTCTACTAACAAACTACATAGCCTAGTCCTAGTAACAATATACAAGCGGTTAGATAACATAGCTATATATCTTAGTTTAGGCGTTAAGTCTACTGTCTAAGATTAGATACGTAGTCCTTAGTTCTAGCCATACTTCTAGACCTTATATAATAATGCTATCTTACTATAGTTTAAGCTTAACCCTAATCTCTAAGGCCCTTAACTTAAGGCTATACAGAATACTATTAGTACTAGAGAGTCTAGTAGTAATATAAAGTATAGTATAGATATTCTTAACAAGTCTAATTAGAAAGAGATTAACTACTACGTATATTGCCTATAGAAGTTACTACGTATAAACACCTTTAATCGTAATAGCCTGTTTTACACTAAACAGATGTTAGAGAGTAAGAAGGAGTCCTGTCTATAGTAGGCTATCTTACGTACTATATAAGAATCCTCCTAAACTTAAAAGGCTAAGATAAAGTAGATAGTAGGTCAAGCTACTATAGACAGTCGTATCGAGGTTAACATCTTTATAGACATACCTTGTTAGTAAATCACGCTAATAAAGAGGAAAGCAGATAGTCCTAATAATACCCTCTTAACTCTTACTAAGAAGGGTTTAGGAATAGCTTCTTTAGATCTTAACCTATTACTAAAGCGCTTAAAAGTAACAAATTAACGTTCCTAGAGATCTAAGAGTCTTACTATTCTACAAGAGATAGTGTTACATAATCTATTTTCTAATAGTCGTGTAAGAAATAACGACAAAGTAAGTATTAGTAGCGCCGCTAATACTAGTATAGAGTAAGAGACTAAGACTAAGACTAAGGATATAGCCGTAGCTATAGATCCTATAGCTTGATTAATATCTACTAAGAACCTAGATAACCCCTTTGACATATATACCTCTTTTAGCAAATATACTACTACCTACGTTATCTTAAAATATTATAATAACAAGAGTTAACTCTAACGTCTTATAGCTCTAGTAGTAGATTAAGAAGACAGTACTAAAGAGATGATATATAAGTTATAGTACTTAAAAGTTAAAGATATTATCTAGGAATAGAAGTTAGATTTACATGATTATTTAGATTAGAATTAGACATAATTAAGTACTTTTGTTAAATCTATATTAGATAACAAATAGTACTAACCTATAGATTACAAAGAGGCCTGTAGATTCCTTTGTAACATAGATCCTTTACGTCCTTGTTTTAATATAATAAATCTTATGTCTACCTTTTATAGCTAGTAGGTAACTAGTATCTACTGTCTACTTTAGATTTATAATAACCCGACTACTAAGGTAGCTATTCTTGTAGATAGAACAGGTCTAGGCAAAACTATCTAGATCTTAGGCGTTTACTTATATGTAAGTAGTGTTCTAGATATACCTTTTCTAAATCGCTTATACTAACGTTATTTAGTTGTTCTTATAGTACTATAATAAGGCTATAGCATTTAATTAGCTAGTACGCTAGTACAAAGACCTTTAAATTTAGTACGACAAATAGAATAACGATAATGTTAGACAAGAGGATAACAACCTAGTTATTATACTAGATACCCTTATAGTAACTCTACATATAAAACCAAAGCTTATTATCGTTCTGCCGGATCTTATAGACTAATAGGTAGAGGAGATCTTATCGTTCTCTATATCCTTTATCCTGTAGATCTACTATAGTGACTAACGTAAGAAGCGTTAATCAAAGTTTAAGCTAATTAAGAGTAAATTAACTAAGGATTATCCTATCTTTATAAGAAGAGATAACAACAAGCAAGTCATCCTTATTACTTTTATACTAACACTTGTTAGTCGTTACGGCCCCGGTACTTTAAAGGGATACTGTTATACAAAAAAGGGGTTTACTACAGCTAAGGCAGATATAGTGTTTAGAGATTTAGATAACGAGTAGATCTATAGTCTGTCTAGTTACTTTAACTTTGTCTTTATTAACAAAGCTTATATAATTAAAAACCCTAATACCTCGTCCTACTATACCGTTACATAGCTGTACGTAGCGTTTATAATGCTAGCTACTACATTAGTCCTGCCTAACCGTATTAGCGACTTTAAGGGGTACGTTAAGCTAATTAAACCAGATACAGATCTGTAGAGTAAAGCTAATCTAGAAGGTTAGAACATTATAAAGAAGACAAATCTATACTCTCTACCTAATGACTATCCTACTACTGTACTACGATTAACATCTTATACTATAAAGTAGTAGATTAGTAACAGTAATAGTTCTCTAGCAGGATATTACTTATCTAAGATCTAGTCCTAGTATATAGTTAGGCGTATATATACATTACTAGATCCTTAACTCTTAGACTATAAAGTTAGAGATTTTATCGCTATATTGTTATTAAGACGTATTACTACATTATTTACGAGTACAGAATATACGTAGTATAAATCGGTCTTATTTAAAGCTAAGTCTTATTTAATAACTATAATTAATAATAGATCTATAACATAGAACCAGAAGTATACAAGGACTCTTATACTTAACTTAACCTAGATAGGCTTTGCCTACATTAGTACAGATGTGACTACTAACACTATTAATGCCTAGAAGTAACATTATAACCTTCTGTTCTTATAGGTCAAGTTGTTATATGCTCGTCTAATATAGTAAGGCCGTCCTGCCTAGTAGAGTGTTCTTAAGAAGGATTAGATCGCCTATCTTCTTATAATCGTTTGCTAAGGTACTCCTAAGATCCGCGCTTTGCTATAACTAGTCGTAGAGCTTGTTATATTGTCTTAGCGTAAGCTTGTTATTTAGTACTCGCTCCTTACTAACTAGTTACTTATATTTACATACCTTTAGGCATTAGGTATCAAATTAGTCTACTACACTTCTAAATTAAGTATAGAAGAGAGGAGCGTATCTGTTAAAGCCTTTTCTATAGACCTGTATACTATAGTGTTTATTAGAAGTTATTATGTTAGTTTAACTAGACTAAATCTTTAGACATTATATAACTATACTATTAAGTTCGATACACTACTAAATATTAGGGCGCGTATATAATCCTAAGGCAGAGTTTGACGTGTTAGTCAAACTTATATAGTTAAGAGCTTTAAGATATATAACACTAACTCTTTCTAATCACGCGTTATAAGTAATACTCTAAGTAAGGTAATCCCCGGATCTATTACAGAACTAGACCTTAACTTATCGTTAGAAGAGGGACTAGATTCTAATGTAACATCTAAGCGTAAGGTTAATATTAGGACATAGTATATTATTAACGGCAAACTTATAAAGGCATCTAATCTCTGTACTACTAGTAAGTCTAGTCTCTTGTCATTAAACGTAGAGGAATTCGTCGCTACCCTATTATAAAAGTAAGGTAGTAAAGAGTATAAGGAGAGTATAGAAGATAACAAGTAGTAGGATACTAAATCAGTTAACGACACATACTTAGACAACTTACTAGATGTCAAACTTAATATAGTATAATAACTTAAGCAGTAAGTCTTCCTTAAGTGTTACTAATACTAACGTTCTCTTAATAGTTCTTTTCTTTTTTTTAACCTTACAAACATTATCTAATTTTATAGTATACAACCTCTAGTATAAGTCCTCTTCTTAAATCTGCCCTTCCTAGCGCTAACTAAATATACATAAGTAATCGATATGTTCTGTCGATACGTTCTGCCGATACGTTCTGCCGATACGTTCTGCCGATATGTTGTTATACTATAGATAATATTATAAAAGGATACAACGTATATATACTTTTTTTATAGTCAACGCGCGCGTATGCTTTTTATAGTAGTTGCTCTAGAGGTACAGTAATTAGGTACTTACTAGAACAACAATAAAAGTCACTTACCTTATTAAACTTATTAGAACTGTCTTAATCGTATAGTATAAGTAAGGTAAGTAGTAAGGTCGTCCTTCTTTAATTATTACGTAATCAACTAGTAGGCTACTACCCGCCTGCCCTACCTACCTTACCTTACCTACATTGTTTACTTACCTACTGTTAACACATCTAACACATCTAATACAATACATTAACTACTGTTACTAATTATACCTCGTTAAGCCAGGACAAATCGTCTTCTTGTATAGAGATCTGTTAATGTTACAGATATAGTAAACGATCCCTTAAGTCTAGCGCACGCCTCCTCTCTAGTAAACGATCCTTCGAGTCTATCGTACGCCTCCTTAGACAACGATAACGATATACACATCTAGGCAGACAATAAGGATAGCTACGATAGTAGGAATGACATAGATATAGAGAGAGAGGTTAGAATAGCTTTATTAGAAGACTCGACTTTAAATAAGGACGTCTCTATTAATACTAATAATACTACTAACGATAATAATAATAATGATATATAAGAATTATTTAATAAGGTAGCTACTACACCTTTATTAACCTATAATAGCTAACTATACATAGGACGTAATAGATGTACCGGATTATTCTGAATCAGTCTTATAATCGATATATATAGCAGACCTAGCTAAAGATAAGAGTAAGGATAAGGTTAAACTAGAAGAGGAAATCACGATAAGCTATAGACACACTCTTATTATAATACCTAGTAGTAGCTTACCTTTACCTCTAGACTCTAAAACCGAACTAGTACAGAATCCTAGATCAAATCAAGTCTTCTTATTCTACCTTACTTTTAGTCTCTAGTACAAAAGGTTATTGATATTAAAGAGTAAATACATATAACTATAAGAGGTATAGCAGATAGTGTAGGTTTTAGAAGGTACGGATAACACCTTTTAATTACTAGTCTAAGTTAATACTCTTAAACGTATAATACGTAGTTAACTACCTATGTTATAGCTTATACGACGGCCTATTATAGTTATATTAGAAAAGCAGGCAACTATAGTAGTATAGTAAAAAGAGAATCTAATACCTGTCTGTATTATTTAAAAAACATAGTATTACTAGTATAATCTAGTAGATCTAGTTACAAAGATATTATCGTTACATATGCTTACTAGTAAAATGCATTTTAGTATAGTACACTACGTTAATTACTCTAGAGAGTTCTAGGAGTCGCGTGTATAAGGATCTTCTATAATAACAACTTCTAGAGAGTTTGCTTATACCTTATAAGACAAAGTTATTATCTCTAGTAATATTATACGATTTGACCGATATGTAAATAGGTTTTTAAAGGGCCGGGTTATATTTGTTAGTCGTGATTTTCGGAGTAAGGATGTTTGTAACGTTAGAGAAGGAGAAGTCGTCCTTATAGTCTAGCCTGTTATCTTATTCCGAGACCTTAATTAAGATATTCTAGATCTTTAAGTTAATAATAACTAGGAGTTACTTCTACTTTAGAAGACTATTAAGGTAGTACTAGCTGTTATTCGACATTGTCTTAACGTTATAATAGACTAGAGATATAATCTAGACGACGATAAGGACGACATCTAAGATCTAGAATATCGTTACTATATTCGTTAGATAGTTAACCTTAATACTAGTATATAGAGAGCTATTTGATTTACGTATCTAACTCGTAGGGATTTAGAAGTCCAGGCTTATAGTAAGGATGTACTTAAAAGCTTTGTATATTCTAGTATTAGGCCTTAACTAAAATTACTACTATTTGTCCTATTTATTAATGATTTTAAGATATATAAGAATATGTACTAGGCTTTAAAAGGATTCTATTTATCCCTTACTTGCCTTAGGTATAAGGAGAGAAGAAAGCCTATAAATAAGTTTACTTTAACCCTTAGACTACATAGTGTATTACTTTATAATGTCATTTAGAACATTAAAGCTAGACTACAATCGTTAGTAAAAGGAGTTATTACTAGTCTTTAGGATAACAAGGATATACTAATAAAGGCTTTTCTAATCGTCTTAACTAGAGATATACTATAAGTAGTAGATAATTCTAGGTTTATACGCTATAATACTATAAGAGAATGCTACGCTTGTCTATACGTATAAGGCGAGAAAAGGAATCTTAAATATAACATTATTAAGTATAGTAGATATTACTTTAATATAATTTATCTCTAGGAGAAAAGGTAGGACATACACTTAGTAAAAGCTAGAGCTAACTTCTTTAGAGATCTAGGCATAAGGAAAGAGGCGCTAGTAATTACATCTATCGCGCTAGCGTTAGACTTGATCTTAGGTAAGGGATATAATGTACTACATTCGGAATAGCGCGGTATTAGTCGAGTTGTTATTAGTATTTTGTTTTAAAACATCCTAACTAAGCCTAGTAGTAATGCTTTTATTAAGGCGATACAAGACTTCCCTTTTCTACTAAATTAGCTACGAATCTAGAGCCTCTTACATTTGTTCTTATAGTCCTTGTTAGAGACTACTTAGGTACTAATCTTAATTCCTCTAATATTATAGTGTCGCGGACGTAAGACATAGTATAAGTTTAGTTTTATGTAGTTACTTTTACAAGCGACTAGGGTAGCTTCGAATCGATCGCTTATTACTCTCTTTACAAGTATTACTAATTCTATATTAGACATTAGCTAACGATTTAACGAGCTATTGTCTCTTAATAAGGTAAACACATTATTTATAGGTTGTTAACATACATATATACTACTAATAAAAGCCGCTAAAGGAATAAACTAGAGGGCCGCTAATAATATAAACATCGAGTCTAAATCTAAATCCGAATCTACTAATAGTAACAGGGCTAGAGAAGGCTTTCCTAGTCTACTAGATATTAAAGAAGCTAAAGATATAGATACTACTAGTAGTATTAAGGACGATAGTAGTAAGAGTAATAATATAAGTACAGATAACGGCTAACTACTACTAGTACACAATCTAAAAACGAAGTAAGACAAGCTTTAATGTCTACTAAACGTGTATGTAGGTCTATATATAGTAGACAACGTACGAGAATACGCCTATACAATAAATTACAACGTTCTAAGTAGAGAGTTGACCTATACGTACGTTCTCCCTGTTTTATTACTCTCTTTAAATCTATTAATCTATCGTCTTTTCCTATTAATCTACAGCATCTGCTATTAATCTGTTATTAATCTGTTATCAAATCTATTATTCTATAGCATCTACTATCCTTTTCTCTTTGTTTACTAACTAATTAATTACTTTACCTAGGAAATAGAAAGCTTAGGCCGACACGGCTACTCCTCTAAATCTAATAGCATACCTGTTTATAAAGGATAACGTACTTTAGTCCCTTTGTCTCGGGTTTATAAGTATATAGTTAGATACATACCCTAATCTCGTAGAGCCTCTTACGATAATAGAAGCTAATTGTCTACGACTCATTAATAGCTTTGTACCGCGGACTAAACAGGTTGTCGCTAGGAATAATAATAATAATAATAATAACAAACTAGTATTAACTGTTTTAATAGATGTAGATTATCTAGAGGTACGTGTAGATATTCGGGGATACTAGTTAACACGTAGTAGAGCCGCCTAGAGGTTATAATTAAACAACATATCATCCCTCTCTACCCTACTAACAGCTTCTTAATTTAGCTAGTAGTTAAGGGCTATATTTGCCTAAGGTAGGTGTAGAGAAGGCTTTTTTAGGGTCCTTATACTACAATAATTATTACTAATAGTTACACAGACTATATAGTTCGTAACATTATCTAATTTAGTAGACACGATCAACTATACTAGTATAGGCGGGTTTTATTTACAAACAATATAAAACAGTATACATTTTGGATTAGAGAGGTATATAGGTTAAAGGATGATATAATATACTTGATTAATTAGTTAGTAGTTACACGATTCTAGAGACAGCGATTCCTCTTCTTTATTAGTACAGCTCTTGACGATACTACTATAGAAGACCTAATCCTTTATATGCCGATCTTTTAGACTTCTAACAAGACAATAGTGTTTAGGCTATAGCGACTCGAATAAGTACGGGAGTATATAGTAAACGTACTAAGTAATAGACTATAGAATAATAATGTTAACAAGAAAGGGAAAGACTTTATAATAATGTATAGTTAGAGAGTAGAGTATCTGTAGTATTAGTATCTTAATAAGTATTATATAATACTTACAACTCTTTAAATGTGTTTTAACTCTTAAAATCTAGCTTTAAGTAGTTTAAAGCATTTTAACTTAGGTTTAAACTAGGTCAAATACTTTTTAAAACTATAAAACTAGGTTAAAACCAAGTTAAATCTCTAAATTAATTTAATAATAATCAGGAGTTATTACGATAAAACTAGAGTTAAGAGAAGGTTAAGAAGTTTTAGGTAGTTTTAACCTAGTTTTAACCTAGTTTTTACTTAGTTTTTACTTAGTTTCTACCTATTTTTTACCTAGTTTTAAGTAGTCTTAAGATATATTTAATATTATTTTAAGTCTAGGTTAAATTATATAAATAAGGCCGTAATGTAGTAGAATAGTATAATACTACCTTATAAGAGAAGAGTACTATTAGATTTGTTAATAATATAAACATTATTATCTAGGATAAGATAATAAAAGGGAATTACTAAGGGCTAGTAAAGATTTACTAGGTATGTTCTAACTAGGCCTATAGATATAAGGCTGTCTTTAAACTAACAAAATACTATCTACTCTACTTAAGTAAAGGACAAAAACATAACCTAAACGTAGGCCTCTTCTTAGGTAATATAAAGATTGCCTTAAAACCGTTAATTAAGATCCTTAGCCTTATCTTAGACCTAAAGCTAATATAAAGAGCTTACCTAAAACACTTAAAGAAAAAGATAAAGAGACAGATACTAGCCCTAACCTATACTACAGCCTTAACGTAAGGCATAATAATAAAGAAAGCCTATCTAATATACTATATAGTTATCTCTTTAGCGCTTATATATGCCTTAGCGGTTTAGCTCCTAACTATAGACCTTACTAGGGGTCCTTTAAGGATAGTAAAGTTACTTTAGAAGATCTAAAACAGTAGTCTTAAGGTAGTCTCTAGAGTATTTAAGGCTACTCTAATTAAGATCTTATATACTAAAACAAACGTACCTCTAATCTACCTTTACTTTAAATTCCTCTAAAAGACTATATAAGTAAGAGTATAGCTTATAAGTTATAAAGCCGTTATTTAGAATACTAGAGACCGGATATAAAGGAATATAGATCCTAGTAGAGGTAGGCCTTAGTCTAACCTAAGGCCTACTCTAGTAGAAGTTAAAGAAAGATAAGTAAGGAATAAGCTTAAAGGCTAGAATATAATACAAGACAAGGAACCTAAGACGCCTTTTTTACTAAGAGAGCTCTTTCTTACTAAGGTATAAGGTATCTTTAAGAAGAAACTCTATAAGGATTAGAATATATAGTAAAAACGCTACTAGTAAGACAACCTTAGGTTAACCCTTACGTAGTAGAGAGAGCTAAGGAAAGAACGTATAAAGAGATATAAATTAATAACAAAAGTAAAATACTCTTTAGTACTAGCTATTAGGATAGAGAAGATTAGTCTCTAAGCCTTTTTAACCTAAAGAAAGGTCCTTACTTACTTAGTAGATTACTTGTATAAGTAGAGGTCTTAGATAGTAAAGTACATTATTACTAGATACTTAGATTTTAGAGAATAAAGGGCGTACTTAATTAAATAACTAGGCCTATTAGATTATTAGGTAATTATATCTAACCTAGGTCGTCTCTAGAAGGTAGCTAGATAGCTAATAAGGCTAGGTATCCTAGGATAGTACTACCTTATAGTCTAGGCCCTAGCTAACTAATTAAATATAAGAAGAATATAAGGAATACCTAAGGTAACCTAGGGTTTAACTAACACTAACATTTATTAACTAAGATAAGACTTAAACAAAATAGTTATACTACTAGAATATACTTAAGCTATAACTAATATAAAAGAGCTATATAATTCTAACTAGAATCTATAACGCTACTTACTTAAGTAAGTATACTTAGGCTATACCTAAGATTATATACGACTAGAAAAGGAAAAGAATAACAAAAGGAAAGAAGGAAATAGAGTAAGAAGACATTACCTTAAGATAAAACTAGAACTAAGAAAAAGAAAAACCTCTTCTAATTAAAGAAAGACTACTTACAGGCTGACCGCCCTTAATTTAAGAGATAGTTAACCTAGTATTAAGCTTATATTAACTTAGATTTATAAGCTTAACTTAAATTTAATTTAATTTTAAAAGGTTTTAACTTATTTTAAGCTAGATTTTAATAGTTTTAAGTAGTTTTAAGTAGTTTTAACTAAGTTTTAACTAAGTTTTAAATTATTTTAACTAGATCTAATTAAGTTTAACTAGATTTAACTTAGATTTAACTTAGATTTAACTAGGTTTAACTAGATTTAACTAAATTTAACTTAGTTTTTAAGTAAAGTACTTATAAAAAATAGTTCTAGGTACTTATATAATAGGCCTATAGTGTTACGTAATTGTATGTCACGTGACTAGGCTAAGAGATTTAGCTCTGTTTACATGTAAACAAATGCGTCGTAAATACCCTCTATAGCCCTCTATTACCCTTATAGATCTCGACAGCCCTCTAGCCCTCTGTTGCCCTTATAGATCTCGACAGCCCTCTAGCCCTCTGTGGCTCTCGCGGATCGTCCCTCTGCCCTCTGTGGCCCTCTGTTGCCTTCGCGAATACCCTCGACAGCCCTCTAGCCCTCTGTGGCTCTCGCGGATCGTCCCTCTGCCCTCTGTGGCCCTCTGTTGCCCTCGCGGATGTCGACAGCCCTCTGTTGCCCTCTGTAGCTCTCTGTTGCCTCTACGGATCTCGACAGTCCTCTGTTGCCCTCTGTAGCCCTCTGTTACCTCCGCGGATCTCGACAGCCCTTTGTTACCCTCTGTGGCCCTCTGTTACCTCCGCGGATCTCGACAGCCCTCTGTTGCCTTCGCGAATACCCTCGACAGCCCTCTGTTGCCCTCTGTGGCCCTCTGTTGCCTCCGCGGATCTCGACAGCCCTCTGTTGCCCTCTGTGGCCCT